>NW_026898548.1:0-112988 GCF_033153095.1 Gastrolobium bilobum
CATGCAACAGAAACGCCTTCAGCCGGAGTCTGGAAACTATATGTCGATGGCTCATCCAACGCCAAAGGATCGGGTTCAGGAATGATAATTGAAAACCCATATGGTGTAGCACTCGAACATTCTTTGTCTTTTGACTTCAACGCCACAAACAACCAAGCAGAATATGAGGTCATGATAGCTGGCCTGCTCCAAGCAAAAGAAATGGGCGCCAGACGCCTCAAAGTCTTCACTGACTCCCAGCTAGTGACCTTCCAAATCTCAGGTGAATACCAAACCAAAGGCCCATTGATGTGCAGGTACCTAGAAAAGGTCAAAGAATTGATTGAAAGCTTTGAAGCCGTTGAAGTGGAGTATATAAGGCGAGCTGAGAATACCCGGGCAGATATCCTCGCCAAATTGGCCAGCACCAAAAGCCCAGGAAACAACCGATCAGTAATCCAGCATAACATGCCAAGCCCATACATCGTGATGAGCATGTCAAACCCGCCAGCGGAGGTCGACAAAGAAACCTGGACAACGCCAATCATCAACTACTTGGCTGAAGAAGTGTTACCCCAAGATAGAAAAGAAGGTCAAAAGCTAGTACGGCGGTGCGTACATTTCTGCCTAGTGAAAGGATGCTTATACAAGCGTGGACTCTCTTCCCCACTCCTGAAATGTCTAAATCCTAGTGATGTGCAATATGTGATAGAAGAAATCCATGAAGGGATTAACGGCCACCACATGGGCGGTCACTCGTTAGTAAAGAAGGCACTAAGAGCAGGATTTTACTGGCCCACCATGGAGCATGACGCCCACGAGCACGTCAGGAAGTGCGAGAAGTGTCAGAGATTCGCAGATGTATACAAAGCACCACAAGAAGAGCTAACGTCAATCACCTCGCCATGGCCCTTCTACAAATGGGGAATTGACATTCTGGGCCCTTTTTCCATGGCGGCTGGTCGAGTCCAATGGTTGATAGTCGCCATTGGCTACTTCACCAAATGGGTAGAAGCGAAACCTCTAGCCACTATTACGTCCCAAAAAGCAAGGAGATTCTTCTGGAGAAGCATTGTCTACCGATTCGGCATCCCCGGAGAAGTTATCAGAGATAACGGTACTCAATTTACCGATGCCAAATTCCAGGAACTGATAAGCAGCCTACAGATCCGACATCATTACTCCACAGTAGAACACCCACAATCCAATGGCTTGGTGGAGTCGGCCAACAAAATGTTGGGAAAGGGAATCAAGAAGAGAGTGGAAGCACAGAAAGGAGCTTGGTTAGACAACCTCGACAGCGTCCTATGGGGATACAGGACAACCGTCCAGTCTGCCACCAACAAAACGCCTTTCAGGCTGACCTACGGTATCGAAGCTATGATTCCGGTAGAAATTGGTGAACCCTCTTGGCGACGCGAAACGTGACCGAGGTTGCCAACACTCAAAATTTGTGGGAAGCTTTGGACTTGCTAGATGAGATTAGAAGATGTGCCGCCAAGTCCGATCACCAGACGAAAGAGAGATCAGCTACTAAACACAACAAGAAGGTCATTCCGCGAAGTTTTAAAGAAAAAGACCTAGTTCTCAGAAGGGCAGACATTGGAAACAAGAACGCCCGAGAAGGAAAGCTCGCCCCAAACTGGGAAGGTCCTTATCGGGTAGCAAACAAATTGGGGAAAGGATCTTACTCCCTTGAGACACTAGAAGGAAAGGCAATCCCAAGGGCATGGAACGCGAACAAACTCAAGAAGTATTATAGTTGAATTGACATGTATCATCGCCTGCACTCTTTTCCTTCCCTATGTTTTTATCCCAATGGGTTTTACTGGGGAATGTTTTTAACGAGGCATAGATTTCCAATAAATTTAAATGTCAGTCTCCCTACAATATCATTGTCAAAAAAACTTGATCAACTAACGGGATGGTTCTCACCCCCGCCACAGTTGGACTAGGATGGTTCTCACCCCCAGCCAACGCCCAACAAGCGAGATGGTTCTCACCCTCGCCGCAGTTGGATTGGGATGGTCCTCACCCCCAGCCAACGCCCAACAAGCGAGATGGTTCTCACCCTCGCCGCAGTTGGACTGGGATGGTCCTCACCCCCAGCCAACGCCCAACAAGCGAGATGGTTCTCACCCTCGCCGCAGTTGGACTGGGATGGTCCTCACCCCCAGCCAATGCCCAACAAGCGAGATGGTTCTCACCCTCGCCGCAGTTGGACTGGGATGGTTCTCACCCCCAGCCAACGCCCAACAAGCGAGATGGTTCTCACCCTCACCGCAGTTGGACTGGGATGGTCCTAAACCCCAGCCAACGCCCAACAAGTGAGATGGTTCTCACCCTCGCTATAGTTGGACTGGGATGGTCCTCACCCCCAGCCAACGCCCAACAAGCGAGATGGTTCTCACCCTCGCCGCAGTTGGACTGGGATGGTCCTCACCCCCAGACAACGCCCAACAACCAGGATGGTTCTAACCCCCGCCACGGGTGGATTGGGATGATCTTCACCCCAGCCAACGCCCTAGAATCAGACTTAGTTCTCAGGAAAAACAAGAAAAGATAAAGTGGTCCTTTAAATAAAGCTGGAAAGACGACAAGTGCAAAAGAAAATCCATTCGTTGATACTGATAGTTTTTAAACATAAAAGGTCGCGCTTGACATACCAATCGCGCCAAAGAAAAAGAAAAAAGTCTTAAGTCCTAAAGGAATGTCGCCATAACATCTCAAACATCCTGCGTCTGAACGGTCGAATCCTCTTCAACTGCTGAGGCAACCACCACTGGCGCCTGATCATTCTCAACCTGCTCAGCAGTCACGTCATCGGTACCACCGCCATTCCCAACAAGATCGGCTGACGTAACACGCCCATCATCATCTCGCGTATGATCATTATCCGTGTCAGTCATAGGAAGCACGTTGCGCGCTCCTTCATCGTCATCAGTCTCTGGCGCCGTTTCAATCACCTTCACAACATCGCCTTCAAGGTGCTTTACAATCTGGCCATCCTCAACATCGTAAGACAGATCCAGGCCAGTCAAGTCAGCATCAGGATACCTAACGGCAACCTATTGAAGGGTGTTGTTGAAAGAATCATACATCAGATTGGCCAGAGCCTTTTCCAACTTTTCCACTTGCCCAGAAGCCTTCTTATAATCGTCATCCCTGGTGTGGAGGCTCCCGTGCACAGCAAATAAATCTGAATATAATTGATCTCTCTCTGCTTGAAGAATCTCTTTTTCCTTCTTCAAATCCTCCACTGACTGGCTCAGATTGCTTTTATCGGCGGTTAATAGTTTCACCGCATCTTCTGCCGTCTTTAACCTCGCAGACAGAGACTTTGAAGAAGCTTTCCCATCAGCAACTTCTTTGCCAAGGCGCCCTACGTCAGCGGTCAAGCCATCAACCTGTCGTTCCAAATCAACAAGACGATCCTCCTGTTGGGAACACCGTTCATCATAATCCAGGGCAATCTCCTGTTGGCCTAGGATACGGCCAATAATCACTTGATACTGCTGGCGGTCGAAACACGCAGGCACTACCATCCTGGGACGCCTGATATTGGGGAATCCGCAGATTAGGTCCCTCTCCGACAGGCTGAGCGCCCTGCTCACAGGAATTTCAGAAAAATGAGGTGAACCTACAGCCTCAGATGGCCCACGAGGGTCGTCATCCCCTCCATCGCCTGAAGCATTGTTAATTGCCTGGTCACTTTCAGGAGCGTCGTCCCGAGTCAGACCGTCCCCAGAAGGCTCAGTGCGTCTCGCCTGGAAAGATCTGGGAGGAGTCAAGCTTGCTGTCGCACCTCGTAATCCAGACCCAAATGTTAATTCATTGGCAGAAGAATGGCCAGTCACGCCAATGGATTCTTTAATAATGGGGTGATGAGCCTGTTTCTCAAGTTCACCAGCCGGGATGTCAGCAGCAGAACAAACTTTCTTCTTTTTTGGTCTCACCTCTTTGTCCTTCCCCTTGTCCATGCCTTTCCTTTTAGAAGGAAGGATGGTTTGAAGCTGAGGTGCCACCCCCTGCTTGGCTCTCAACTTAGCAACCGCGTCGCGAGCAAGCTTCAACGCATCAGGCGCCATGCTTCCAACTGCAAACAGAGAAAAAAGTTAGCACTAAACAATTACAAACAAGTGAAGAAAATCTAGATCATTGCAAAGGAAAGTAAAACTCAGAACGCCTTCACACCTCCATGACACAACACCTGCTTCGTAGGCCACCGGTCCAAAAACCCTTTCACTTCCACAAACCAATCAACCACCTTCACCTCCTCAGGAGTCAAACTCCCAAAAGTAGAAGAGTACTGACTGGCGGGTATCTCGTAATGGGCCTTAGTCCAGTACAAGGGAAACCGGCACTCTCCGCTCGCCGAATCTACGAAAAAAGGAAGCTCTCTCTCGCTACTTATTGCATTTACATATACTATCAACAACCACTACCCATTCAGGGCTTGGTAGAACAATAAAGGGATTTACACCCAAGGTCCGAAGGCTTACCTCAAAGCTTCAGTTCTACCTTTGTTCTTCACCAATAAGTTCTACAATCAGTCAACTTCGAATTCAAGCTACAATTTGCAAAACTCACCTACACCAAGGTCTCACATAATCAATCATACAAGCAAATGAATATTTATATATTTGTCAACACAACAACAACTCTACACTATCAATTAGCATGAGCTTACCTATTCCAATGAGCTAATCAAGTTCCATAGCTTCCTCCAATGGTTGGTCACTCAAGGTTGGTCCAATTGCCTCAATCCTAGACATAACATGGACACAATCAATATCCAACCAAACCAAACCATTGATTTCTAATGCAAGAAAGTCCAAAATCAAGTATATAATCTTGCAATTTTCAAAGTATAATCAATTGACTATCTAAGCTCATTTTCACCGATTAAATGTCATTCCTAGCATTTTTCACAACATACACTAAGTCTCAATCCTCCTAGAACATAGCCAATCCACTCACATTATCATAAAACCCTAAACACTATTCATCATCTTCCCCAATCATACATTCTCCATGAAAATAGAGTTCAAGGAGTAGAATCTTACCACAAATGGTTGCACAATCAAGGAGTGATGGTTTCTAAAGCTTCCAAGAAGTGAAATACTCCCTAACCCCCTTCAACCTTCAAAGGGACGAATCTTTGGGAAGAAAAATCCCACACCACAAAGCTCCCCACAACAAACCAAGCTTCGATTAAGGATGAGAGGATGATTCTAAGTGGTTTAGGCTTTTGAATCACTCAAATAGGTTAAGGATTGGAGGATCAAGGGTTTGGGGCTTCAAGGTTTGCTCTCCTCTCTTTTTTCTTCTTGTTTGCTCGACGGACATGGGGGGAAATGAATGGGTTTCTTTTGCTTTGAGTCACTTAACTTATGTTAAGTGGCTTTAAGTGGGTATTAGCTCATCTATCTATTCAACTACATTCACCACCAAACTTTACCCAAAGGTCTGGAATATTTTTCTAGGAATATTTGATAAAACCTTGGTTTACCATGTTTTTAGGCTTAATTATAATTGATATATGTTATGAATTGCATGGAAATTAGGGTTTTATGCTGTAAAAGTTACAGTAATTGAATATCTTGCTAACATGTTGTCGTAATGTTGAATTACAAGGTTTTTGACACCAATTATGGCATTTTGGAACCAAAGGAAGACATCAAGTTAAGTTAAAGCACAAGCAAGCAAGATTCCAAGTGTGTACCAACTGTAAGAGGACGTTTTAGCGCCCTAGAAGCACGTTTAAACGCACAAGATGAAGAAAACAACAATTACTTTCGGGAAGAGCACGTTTTGGCGCGCAAACAACACGCCAAACCGCCCTTGAAGCCACAAAAACAATTATAATAGCATGTTTTGTGTGCTACAGCACGCCAAAACGTGCTAAGGCAGACAACATTCCATTATTAAACAGCGAGAAGATTTACCAAAGATTTGCTGAAGATTTAAAGAAGATTTGTTCAGATAGGATATGGAACTAAAACGGAAACAAATCAAGATGATTCCTGAGAAGATTGAAGCAAGATACAACGAAGATTTAAAACTCTAATTCATCAACCAAATCTCCAAGATTTTACATGAAAAAGGAAACAAAGATGAAATCAAATACAAATCTTGTATGGATTCATTGGAAGATTAGATGATGGATACAACTCCTGTGGTTATAAATAAGGAGCTTGGGGTTAAGACCAATTCACAATTCCAGAGCATTACACCAAGACTGAAGGAGGAATCCTGTTGCGGAGCGCTGGAACACTGAGAAACCAAGTCAACATCACACCAATGGAGGCTTGGGGTTCTCTTTTCTTTATTATTTCTTTTCTTTTCAGTATGCTAGAGTAGTTTTTTTATGTAGTTAAGGGTAGATGGAACCCAATTGAATCTTTATGTTTATGAATTAAATTGTCTCTGAATTCTGTTCCTTTTATAATTGAATAAATTATCTGTTTTTAATGCTTTCTATGAGTTTGTTCCTTATAGAATGATTTTGGGGAATTGTATGACAATAGGGATGTTGGTGCATGAACCTCGACATGATAATTTATCATAATCCTTGTGATCTAGGAATAAGAATAGGAATAGACATAAGGTAATTATGCAATCTTGAAATTCTTGATCTTAATGCATGTTTTCTTGGGGAATAATCGGAGAACTAGAGTTCTTTCAAGATTACATAGATTTAGGGTAACAAGGAATTGAGCCCTAATTAACTTAGATAGAATTGATTGGCAATATATTAAGAAACGGATTCTTGGCTTTTTAATTCATAACATATTGAGGATATTGGGGGAAGTCGAAACCTTAACTACGCTTTTTAAATCTTAATCAAACATCATCTTCACTCATTCTTTTAATTCTGAAATTTCATAATTGCATGTTCTTAATTGTTTTTAATTTTAAGTTCTTTGAACAACAATTCTCTTCATCTAAATTCACCATTCTCTCAAACCAAACCTTTGATTGTCCAACTAAAACACAATTAGCGAACTAGTGCTTGAAATTCTGATCCTCGTGGGAACGATCTCGTACTCCGGTACACTTTATTACTTTCATGATCGGTGCACTTACCGTGTCGCTATCAATATTTCCACTTCCATTTTTATATTTTGGGTACTTTTGCCTACACCCATTTATAGCCCTTAATTTTTACTGAGTACACTTTTTACCTCAAAAGTGACCCCAATTCACTTAATTAGGCCCTATACTTAATTTTACTCACTGATGCACCTTTAATTATTTAATCACATGTAATTTAATAATTAGTTAGGCTAGGGCTATTATAGACAGATTGAGTATCTTGGTCATATTATTGCCTCTGATGGTGTGAGAGCTGACCCAAAGAAAATTGCAGCTATGTCAAAGTGGCCTGAACCAAAGGATGTTAAAAGTCTAAGGGGTTTTCTGGGTCTCACCGGTTACTATAGGAAGTTTGTGCAAAGCTATGGAAAAATAGCCAAACCCTTAACTGATCTTTTGAAGAAAGACAACTTTAAGTGGAATTCAGAAGCTCGGAAGGCCTTTGATCAACTTAAAATGGCTATGTGTTCTGTTCCGGTTTTGACACTCCCAAATTTCTCTAAACAATTTGTGGTGGTTACTGATGCTTATGGGCGTGGAATTGGTGTTGTTCTTATGCAGGAGGGCAGACCAATTAGTTATCTTAGCTAAGATTTTTCTCCAAGAGCACAAGAAAAATCAATTTACGAGAAAGAACTCATGGCGATTGTATATGCAGTTCAAAAATGGCGTGCCTATCTTCTGGGCAATCATTTTTTAATTAAAACCGATCAAAAAAGTCTCAAGTTTCTCACAGACCAAACCATATCGGGGGAGGAACAACAAAAATAGATCTCAAAGCTTCTGGGCTATGATTTTGAAATTCACTATCAGCCGGGTAAAGAAAATGTAGTGGCTGACGCTTTGTCTAGAAATCTGCAATTTTTCTCTTTGTCTTGTGTGGATTCTAACAAGTTTGAAGAGGTTGAAGCAAAATTACATCAAGATAAGCAGATGCAGCGCATTATACAAGATTTGATTGTGGATCCATTATCTCATTCAGAATTCAGTTTGCAAGGGGGCGTCTTTTTTACAAAGGCAAGATGGTTTTGGCTAAACATTCATAGTTCATTCCCTTGGTGCTCACTGAGTTTCATGATTCGTGTATTGCGGGTCATTCCGGTTCCTTGCGAAGGTTTAAAAGGATAGTCGGTGTCATGTATTGGGAAGGAAGGCATGCGCAAACAAATTCAACAATATGTGGCAGCTTGTTCCGTCTGTCAGCAAAGTAAAGCTCAAAATCTATCTCCGGCTGGTCTTCTACAGCCCCTACCAATTCCCTCTTAAGTCTGGACTGACATTTCTATGGACTTTGTGGGAGGGCTTCCTAAGGCTCATGGGGTGGACACTATATTTGTGGTGGTAGATAGGTTGTCCAAGTATGCATACTTCATTGCTCTGGCACATCCATTCACAGCAAAGGAGGTAGCTTTACTTTTTATTAAGGAGGTTGTTCGTTTACACAGTTTTCCTTCTTCCATTGTTAGTGATCGAGATAGAGTTTTTCTTAGCTCATTTTGGTCTGAACTTTTTCGATGCTCTGGTACTAAGTTGAGATATAGCACGGCTTATCATCCACAGTCCAACGGTCAAACGGAGGTTGTCAACCGCTGTTTGGAGAATTACCTTCACTGTTTTTGTAGCCCAAAGCCTAAAACTTGGCCTTCGTGGTTGCATTGGGCTGAGTTTTGGTATAACACCTCTTACAAAAGCTCCACTGGCACCACTCCCTTTCGTGCATTATATGGGTGTGACCCCCCAATCTTGCTCCGTTCTGGTTTCGCCGTTTCTCCAGTGGATGACATTATTCGGTTATTACAAGATCGTGATGTAATTTTACAGGAACTGCAGCATCAACTTTTGGTAGCACAAAACCGTATGAAATCACAGGCTGATCAAAAATGAAGGGATGTGGAATTTAAGGTTGGGGAAATAGTATACTTGAAATTACAGCCATATAGTCTTCGCTCCCTTGCCAAGAAGATTAACGAGAAACTCAGTCCTCGTTTTTATGGGCCTTATCAGGTGTTGTCCAGAATTAGAAGTGCAGCTTATCGTTTAGATCTCCCCTCTGATAGCCGTGTTCATAATGTTTTTCATGTGTCTCTTTTGAAAAAGTTGTCTCTCCTACTGCAAATGTCCAGCAGCTACCTTCTTTATTAACGGAAGAATGGGAGCTGTTTGTTGAGCCGAAAGTTGTTCTCCAGTGGCGTAAGAATTCCTTAGGTGCTACAGAAGTCCTTAACAAGTGGAAGAACCTTCCAAACTTTGAAAATTCCTGAGAAGATTCAGCCGTTATCTACTCTCAGTTTGCTGTTTTCTACCTTGAGGACAAGGTGAGAGTCATGGGGAGGATTATTGATAGGATTCCTACGAAGGTGTATGCTAGGAGGCGATACAGGGGATTATTGGAGAATGATAATTCTGTTAATCAGGATATTCTAGAAGAATACGTTGTTAGAAGAGAGAAGGAGGATTGGCTGACGTGGCTAGTCAGTTAGAGGGAATAAATGATGGTGAGGAGTGTGGGCATGGGGCAGAAAAGGACTAGGACTTGGGATTGGGAGAGAATCAGTACCTCTTCAATTGTACTGAACCTGTATCTCTGTGTGTAGCGTAGTTGGTCATTCTGATCATAGTAGTAGTCATTTATCTTTGTGCATTTCTTTACTGTATTAGCTGAGACTGTAGTATTGTATTTTCTTTTTCATATTAATACAGAAAATCCAGTTATCTGGGCCCAAAAAGGTGTTTGTCTCTTTAATTTCTTAAATTCTCTTATCCAGTCTCATCAGATAGCAACCTAACCGATGTCTTCATGCAATGCAATGAAACGGCCAGAAAATGCTTGGTGGCTGGGTTGTTGGCTAATCATCAGTGATTGACACAAATCACTAATTTTGGTTGTGCTCTGGATAGATAGCCATACTGTTTGTATCCTACTTTGTGTGTCATGGGTGGTAACTTTTTGGGAATTGTAACCACCATGGTGTTAAATATTAAAACTCGGGTTGGCTGCTAATGTGGAGCGTATATGCCTATTCATGTGTAGCTGGTTCCTTTTTCGTATGTAAATTGTTGTGATATCTGCCATATGGCTGCCAATCAATGTTAATATCTTCTTATCATCAATGTTATGTGATAGCTTATTGTGAAATGACATGATTTATTATTGTGAATTGACATGGTTGGTTTATGTGTTTCAGTTAATATATTGTAGTCTTTACATTAGTCTGTAAGGAGGGTTAAGGTAAGCTATTCCTAATTTCCTTTTTTACATGACATATTTTTTATATGACATATTTTTATATGATTTAATATGATTTGACATGGTTGGTTTATGTGTTTCAGTTTATAACTTGTACTTCTTTACTGTTACACTGAGTGAGGTAGAGGCCTTATATGAGCTGTATATCAAGTTGAGCAATTCAGTTATTAAAGATGGTCTATCAGGGAGGTGAGGTGTCGTTTCAGATTACTATCAGTTTGATTCGGCAATCTCTAATAGATAATTAACCTTTTACATCATCATATTTACATGCAGGAAGAATTTCATGTGGCACTCTTCAGGAACAAAATAAAACTTAGTTTATAACAAGTTTTAACAAGGCAGAATCAGTTTCATCTCAACAAAGCATCAAGGATAATATCTTCCAAAGCTCGCAAATTCATTCAAGGAGTGCTACAAGGGACCTAGGCATGCTGTCCAAATTATTTTGCTTCATAAAATTTTAAAGGAACATCAAGCTATCATCAACAGCCCCACCATTAATTTTAAGATCATTACCAAGTTCTAAAATAAATTCTAAGCTTTCATGCTTTCAACTAATATCCAAGGGCAAAACATGACAGAATCCATAAACTAAGGCTACATCCTAAGCATGCTTCTCGGTTTCAAAAGAGGAAAAAGAAGAGGGATTTTGGGCCTACCTCTTAGCAATACACAAGGAAAACCGGTTTGAATAAAGGAGCAGCAACTCAATCCCTTAAGTTCCAGTAAAACCACAACTCCACTCTCTTGGAATTACCACGCACAGCTGAGTGAGGGGAGGAGAGAATTTGTATTTGAGACTTGGTGTTTCCTTAAGGGGTTCCACGGTTTGCAGCAAAGAAATGAGAATAATTATGTGTAGTTTCTCTTGATGTCACAAGGCAGCTAAGTCACGGTTTAGAGGAAGAAGAGAGGATGGAGTAGAGTTGAGTTCTTGTTCTTCTCCTTAAGGTACTCACGGCCAAGAGTGAGTGGGAAGATGTTTAGAATTTTCTTGTTGTCTCTCAATGTGTTCACGGTTTAGGGAAGAAGGGAAGAGAATACAATTTCTGGTTGGTTCTCATTTACTAATAGCCTACGGCCTTGAGAATGTGAGGATGAGGTTTGGGTTTTATTTTTTAATTTGCAGGCTCAACTCTCTTGTTACTAGGGTGTATATGAGTGATGAGAAATAAGGGCAATGGTGGCTGAACAAAGTGGATTTATTTAGATTTCCTTTTTAACTCCATTGGCTGCATATTCCTTTAAAATATATTAAAAGGGGAACAGACTGAGACGCATTTAATGCACCTGCTTCATTCATTTAATGCTTTTGTACACTTTGCAGGTAACGTAGAGTTAAAGACTTCTAAAAGGCAAAGCGGTGCACCAACTGAGCAGCTGGAAACGTGAAGAGCAGGGAATCAAGAGTTCTCATTGGCTGAAAAGAGAAGCAAAACATGGGAAGGCCTGCAAACTACGGCTAATCATCACCAAACCTTGTTCCATCCAGCAATTTGCGCAGCTTCCATACTTTGTTGCCACCGTCCCGTCCCCTCATTTAAGCAACTTGATCCAAAGGATTTACAAGCTTGCCACTTTCCTTCCATCTATAAATAGGACCACCCTCATACAAAAACATCATCTGATTCTGGAGGGATTAAAGTCCAGAAGGAAGAAGATCACCTAGTAGTAGTAGTAGTCAGTAAGTTTAATTTTAAGTTGTAACTGTAGTTAAGCGACAACCCCTATTCTCTTCTCTGTAAACAACCATCAAGACTCCTCACGAGCAAATACCCATCTTTCTCCATTTTCTGTTTCTTTTTGTAAACTGTCTTTTAATTTAATATAAGTGTTTTTCTCTTCGTTCCAATCGTTATCTCTTGACTGAATCTCGGGTTTATGTGATCTCAGTTGAGAATAATTATGTTTAAACTATCAACCATGAGTTGAACTATCTGTGGAACGGGTAAACTGTGAAACTCTTAAAGAACTGTTTTCAAAAATCTTGACCAAAGCTTTTTGTATTTCTCTGGCTAAGTAAGCTATATTCATTGTGCGCCAATGGAAATTGGGTACATACTGAGAAAGGAACTTCCATAAGGAAGGGATTTCAGACAGCTTAGCCATTGGGGGAAGGTAGATGTCATGGCAAAAACGCTACTGGTCACCTTAGGAATAAGGGGCCAACTCGTCCATTTTATGGTTCTGAACAAAGTACTTGCTGGAGTCAAGGGAGCCATAGGAATATGGAAACTTGTGAGCCATCTAGACCATGAGCTGAGGAATCAGAGTTGGCAGGCAAAGAAACTGGGGCAAAGCCAAGAGGTGCTAAGTCTTGAGCAGAGAAAACAGCCACTTTAAGAGTGAAGCAGTGAATCTGTTCCTTCTGTTAAACTGTTTTAACCACCACCTTGTTGTCTCTTGATTATAGTTATTTATGTTTTAGTAGTTTTATTTTAATTCATTTAGCACTTATAAAACTCCAATGATTGTTGATGCTCTCCGGCAAGTATATCGATCGCACAAGTAATATAGAAGTAAGTAGAGTATCGTCTCCCTAGGGATTGTAAACCAAGTACTACAATAACCAGTCCCCTTAAGTTGGAAAACTCAGTTTGTTGTTTGGAAAATTGTGAATTGAATTTGAGTAACAATATGAAATAAAAATAAAGACTTGTTTTTATATTTTTATTTAAGAGAAATAAACAATAACAATGAGAATTGATTTTAAAATTAGAAAAGTATTGTAGCTAGAGCACACTCACCTTATGATCCTCACTTCTTACTTTGGATTGATTTACAACATTAAGTTTTAAAATTACTTGGATAAATTATTATCTAAAATAATTAGTTAAATCTCAATCCCTTGGCCATTTAACCCTTTAATCCCCAATTGGAATCCTAATCCCTTAGCAACCCCTCATGAAAATTAAGCGATGAACTCTATAATTTAGGCATCCGCAATTCAATACATATCTATTCCTAGCATGCATACGAATCGTACCCCCTTTAAGGATGTAAACCCCAATATCCCTATCTAGGGTTCTAACCCTCAGACTATTATCAACTGTTAGAGTGATCAATTCTAATAAAGAAAATATCAAATACGAACAAGGTAGAGATAAAGATAATTATATAAACGAGCAATTATAAATCAATCCGCGTAACAAGGGTTCACATAGGGTTTGTGACCCTAACTACAATAAAAGAAAACTAGCCAAGCATAATCATGGCTAAAAATAATCCAATATTCAAAAGCATAAAATTAAGGAGAAAAGAGAAGAAGAACTTGATCCCAGGAATCCCCTAAGAGCTCTGTCGTCGTCTCTCTTCAGAAGAATAGGTCTGAATACCTAATTCTGTCATAAGGATCCTATTTATATGACTCTTTTCCTTCTCTCAAAAATACCCTCATAACATCACGGTACAATTTTCCGCAACCCGGCGCCAGTTGGCGCCGATACAGCGCCAATTTGCGCGGAGCTTCTGTCTCAAATTGAAAAACCGAAACACTTCCTCGTAACCTAGCGCCAAGTGGCGCCATTCTCCTTTGATATTGGCGCCAAGTGGCGCCACCTCATTGACTTTTTGGGCGCTGATGGGCGCCATTCTTCTTCATCTTTGGGCGCCTAGTGGCACCATGTTCTTCATGATTGGGCGCCTAGTGGCGCCATGCATAAGGCCTCCGCTGCAAAGTTCGCAATCTGGCGCGGGTTTGCGCCAGTGTGGTGCCAACTTGCGCCAAGTCTCTGCCTTTTGTACTGTGCAACCTTTCCAATCCGGCGCTGGTCTGTGTCAACAGGCTTTTATAATTTTCACTTCTTTTACCTGAAAAACACAACCAATAGGTGAAAAATATAATTGAAAAGAAAGAATGAATATAATTAGCAAATATGTAATTAAGTTGCTCTTTTATGATTCAATTATTATCAATTTTAACACAGAAAACTACATTTGCCGGAGGCAAATCAAACCATTCCCAGATTTAAACGTTGTTGTCCCCAGCAATGTACAAGACTCAATCCAGGAAACAATTAATTCTTCCAGACAATCAAGAGATCACTATGCTAAGCATGACTGAATCAATGCAAAGAACTCCTAACAATGCCTTCTATTCTCATGAACATGTCAGAATCTAGCTTGAACACCCCTCACCAAGATAATCATATAACACTCAGCACTCAAGTGTTTAAGGGAGTAACAATCACTCAATCCATCACAGCAATAACATTACCATAAGCTTGATCATATTCTCAAGTTCCTAAAGATGAGGAACATTAACACATGCATAATTGATCAAAAAGACTTCACAGGTTGTAATTTGGCCAGGCTTAAGGGTAGGAATTTATGGTTAGTAGCTCAAACAACAATGAGATTGAAAAACTAGTATTATTTCACTTTAACATCATCCAACTCAATGGTTTTTCTCCACTCAGATTCCCACAGAGTTTCGGGAATTAATTCCTATCAACCACTTTTTTTCTTTACATTCATCCTTTTTCTTTTTCTTTCTTTTTCTTTTCTTTTCCTTTTTTTCTTTTTCTCCCTTTTGTTTTAAGGGCACAGATGAAATTTTACCTCCCCTAATTACTTGTTGACCTTTGTGGAGCTTACCTCAATTTCTTTGTTTAATTTTTCAACACATCATTAATTCAATCTCAATTAAGGTAAGTTACATGGATATATGCTAAGCCATCAATCAGGAATTATGAACAAAGAGGCTCAGGCTCAAAGGGGTTAGCAATGGAAAAATTCATACAGGTGGGTTATTTTTGGCCAATAGCTAACAAGAACAAAATGCCTTTATCATATCAACCAATGCATGCATCTCAGAGAAATAGAGCAAGATCTAGAATGCTATCACAATGAGGTCTCTCAGAATAAATAAGTGTTTAAGCACAAAACCTCACCAGCTATGATGTCAAGCTAGACTTCCAAAAGAAACATCAGGCATCATTAATCATTCAAACACAAAATTCAGACAAACGAGCAATCATGAAGTCTACTCATGCCCATACAATATCATGCCAGAAGTTCATACAAAACATGTTTCCTAGGATGAATCAGGCAAGTTAACTAGGGAAAGCATATCTAAACCTGGGACTTGCTCAGAAAACATGTTCAAAAAATTTATATATATATATATATCACACAAAATAACTATAAAAATTAACTAAGAAAATTAAAAGAGTTAGATTATCTCCCCTGATAGAAGAATTGCAGTTCTCAGGTGCAAGCCTGCCTACCATTCCCAGATTTAGAGAATTGATGTCCTCAGCAATAATTAAACCACGAGAAAGAAGAAAAACCTGCACAATAGAACAAACAGTGGCATATAGAAGAAACTATAATGCGCACATTAAAACATCAGAGAAAAAATATACTAACACAAAGTAACTAAAGAAAAGAAATACGAAACAGAAAAATAAACTAATATACAAGTTCTCCATCAGCAAGGAGATATACTCAACCCTCCATGTCATCCCCCTCAGCAGCGTGGGATGATTCGGCAAATGAAGGACCTGGTGGTACTGGATGCCTTGGTGTATAAGACCACCATTCCTAGATTTGGTCCAAACCAAGAAGCCATATTAAGAAATCTTTGAAGCATTGATTTTTCCGAGAGATAGAGTTTCTGTATCTCTTGTCAAACTTCAGCTTCCGGTTTCTCTTCCAACTTGTATCAAAGAGTTTGATCACCTCCTTTCTTAGTACCTTCTTCAGTATAGGATGACGCCTCCTTTTGGGTTTCCTCCCAGGTTTGTCATCATCCTCATTGAGAATTTTGTTGGTATGGGAAAAAAAATCTTTATTTTTCAATTCTGTTTCCTCTTCCTTCAATGCTTCAATCACCGCCTCCTTATTACCCAAGAAGACATTTTTTTGAGGTTGAGGAAGCTCCTTCAAATCCACCTTCATGGCACCATCTTCCTTGGCATCATCCGCTACACTATGTTTTTCCTTTACTTCAAGACTAAAACAATCATCTTTGTGAGAAGACTGTTTTAGAGAATCAAAAACGTTGATAGTAACGGTCTCATCATTCATCCTTAGCTCAAGCTTCCCGTTTTCAACATCAATCAGTGCCCGAGCAGTGGCTAAGAAAGGTCTACCCAGCAAAAAAGGCATCTCAGCTCCCCCTTCCATATCCAACACTACAAAATCAGCAGGAAAGATGAACTTGTCCACCTTTACAAGAACATCTTCAATAATACCACTAGGCTTCCTCAAAGACTTATCAGCAAGTTGAAGAGATGCCAAAGTAGGCTTCAACTCGGTGATCCCCAAGGATTTACAAACAGAAAGGGGCATTAAATTAATGCTAGCCCCAAGATCACATAATGCCCTGCCAATTTTTGTATCCCCAATTTCAATAGAAATTTTGAAACTCCCTGGATCACTGAGTTTGGGTGGGAACTTCTTATGTATGATGGCACTACACTCCTCAGAGAGTGTTACAGTTTGGCATTCCTGCAACTTATGTTTTTTTGATAACAAGTCCTTCATGAACTTGGCATAATTAGGCATATGAGCCAAGGCTTCAGCATATGGAAGATTGATATGAAGCTTTTTGAATATATCAAGGAACCTGGCATACTGTTGCTTCTGAGCATCCTTCTTGAACCTTTCAGGATAGGGTGCCATGGCTCTCACATATTCAGGACTCAGCTCAAACTTCTTCTTTTCAACTGGCTTCTCCACTTCAGCAGGTTTTTTAATTTCTTTTTCTTTTTCGGGCTCACCTGCAGTATCTAGCTTCTTCTCAGCTTCCACATTTATGCTCGGCTTTTCTGGAGCTGCCACCACTTTGCCACTTCTAGTTGTGACAAACATACAATCTTCCTTGGAATTTATAACTGTGTTACTAGGGAAATTACCTGGAGTTCTATCAGCAACTTGCTTGGCCAGCTGGCCAATTTGATTCTCCAGATTTCTGATCGAAGCACTCATATTTCTGGTATTAGCCCTAGTCTCTTCCATGAAAGCATTTGTGTTTTTGGTATTGGCTCTAGTCTCCTCCATAAAAGCATTAGAGTGTTGAGCCATTTGTCCAACTAACCTCTCCAAATCAGAAAGTTCCTTCTATGGAATAGGAGGAGGTTGCAGAAAGTTGATTGAACTATAATCAAGACCACCTCCTTGACCTCTCCTCTGAAAATTATTTTTGCCAGGAGAATTCTGATTTCTTTGAAAATTTTGTTGGGGCTTCTGCTCATACCAAACCCCATTCACTTGCAACTGTTGTGGATTATCACCCATTAGAGTGGGACCTCATTAGACTCATGAGCTTCCTTACAATATTCACACATCACAGAAGTTGATTGAACCTTGGACACTTGTATTTTCTCAAACTTCTCATTCAAGCTGTCAAACTTTTTGGACAACAGCTTTTGTTCAGCAAGCATAACATCATTGCTTTCCAGCTTTATTACTCCTTTCTTGTCTGAACTGGGAAGCTCTCATTCTCATTTCTTGCAAGTTTCTTGATCAAGTCAATGGCTTGCTCATATGTACTCTGCCAAATAGAACCCCCAGCTGCACTATTTATCACCAATCTTGTGTCAGGAGAGATGCCATTAAAGAAAATTGCTACCTTTCTGTCATCATCTCCCTCATAGTGCGGACACTTCCGGATAAGTTCCTGGAATCTCCTCCAGGTTGCACACAGCGATTCTCCTTCAAACTGGCGGAAGTATGTGATCTCATTTACCAGCTGGTTGTACTTCTCCATAGAAAAGAACTCGGCAAAGAACTTTGTGGACAAGTCTTCCCATGTCATGATACTATTAGCTGGCTGCCTTTCTATCCATCTGAGAGCTTTTCCCTTAACAGCAAAAGGGAATAATCGAAGCCTGATAGCATCGGCAGACACTCCATTGTGCTTGGTAGTGTCACAGATCATCAGAAATCGGTCTATAAACTCATGAGGATCTTCCTCCTCAGCACCAGAAAACTGAACCCTTTCCACCAAAGTAATCAAAGATGGCTTTAGCTCAAAATTGTTTACCTCCACCGTCGGCCTGATTATACTTGAAGGTGCTACTCTTCAACTCCACCGATAAAAGGATCAGGAACAGAGATCTAAAAATCGGCGAGAAGGTGCTACTCTTCAACTCCATACTCCGACTGTTCCCATGTAAGCTCAAATCAAGATGGACCGGGCCATATCAAATTATTAACGATGCAGGAAACGGAACTTTCGAAATCCAAGGTTCAGAACATGGTCGTTCCTTCAAGGTAAATGGGCACAGGTTGAAGCTATACAATGATGAAACCTTTGATGAAAAATAGGAAAGTATCCCTCTTTCTGAAACTCCTTGAGAGGTAAGTACCATGTCTAGCTAAAGACATTAAACTAAGCGCTGACTGGGAGGCAACCCAGTAGATACATTTGCTCTCTAACAAAGAGCAAACTTTTGGAGTGGTTATCCATAACCACACAGCTCCCGAAAAGGAGGGAACGTCTGATGTTCCTCTCCAAAAAGTCCAAATAAAGTATGTTCCAGGAACGTAGTTTTGGGGTGGTCCCTAACCACAGACCTCCACAATGAGAAGGGAAAACCCTCCTATTTATCTTAGCTTAGCTTATTTTAAATTCTGTTTTAATTTAGTTTCTTTTCGTTCCCTTGTAATTAATCTTTTTGCAATGAAAAAGACCTTTTTTTTATCAAACTGTTTGGTATATACATGCATTTCAGTTGTAGTATTAAGACTGTCCAATTCTTTTGGATTAACTAACATACATGAAACACAAAGTCACTGACTAATCATGCTTGTTCTTTCTCTGAGTACTTGAAAATAGAAACAGTGCAGGGAATTTAATCCTCAGATTTTTGAAAGAAGCTGATCTGTGTGAACTCAAACTGGTAAGGAACGGAAAAATGCCAAACACCTACTTCTGAGAGCGTTCCTGAGGAGTAACCACAATGAAACTTCTCAGCTTGCCTTGATGCTGTAAGTACTGCTGAAGACAGATGAATTCTGCTGTCAAGGATCAAAACAGAATCACACACTCACCTCAACTCCATCATACACCATCTAGTCAATCAGAAAGAACAAGGAACGTACCCAACAATGAACCAAAAGGGGACAGAAGAAAAACAAAGAAAAAGAGGAACAGCCATTCAAAAGAATTCATGAAAAACCAGAAAACCTTCCTCCAAAGGGGGAAAAAGGTTCAAGAAAAGGTGTTCCCTCAAAAGAGAAAAAGTCCAAAGGCACAAAAGCTAAATGTTCCTTGATCCCACAAATCAGGACACCACTTCTTCAACAGTTACATACACTTACCCATCAAAGAAATCCTTGGAACGGAAGACAGCTGTACTTCATAGGAACGCAGCATAAAGGCAAGTTCTGAAGAATCACATCCAGGAATGGACAAAGCAAACACCAACCCATGAGTGACAGTGAGACAAGAGATCAGCAACCTTCTCTTATCTGGGGACAGAATACTCTTACTGTTTACTATGGAGAGTAGTTCATTTTCTGAAAAGTTCATGGTTGCTCACTGGCTCAAGTTCCTTTCTGTTATGTTATTCTTTTAAATTGGGCAGACCAATACAATATTTCTAAGTTGTTTGAGGACAACCAACAGTTTAGTTTTGGGGTGTTTGATGGGACGAAAATTCGTTCCCATCTAAGCCCATTTTGATGGCAAAATACCATACGTTCCCTCCTCTGATGAGCAACTTCAGCATGAAAATCACTTGTTTTACACATTTGTGACAAAAACACAGTGGGGGAACGGATGGTAACGTATTCTTTTAAAATATATTAAAAGGGGAACGGACTGAGACGCATTTAATGCATCTGCTCCATTCATTTAATGCTTCTGTACACTTTGCAGGTAACGTAGAGTTAAAGACTTCTAAAAAGCAAGGCGGTGCACCAACTGAGCAGCTGGAAACGTGAAGAGCAGGGAATCAAGAGTTCTCATTGGCTGAAAAGATAAGCAAAACATGGGAAAGCCTGCAAACTACGGCTAATCATCACCAAACCTTGTTCCATCCAGCAATTTGCGCAGCTTCCATACTCTGCTGCCACTGTCCCGTCCCCTCATTTAAGCAACTTGCTCCAAAGGATTTACAAGCTTGCCACTCTCCTTCCATCTATAAATAGGACCACCCTCATACAAAAACATCATCTGATTCTGGAGGGATTAAAGTCTAGAAGGAAGAAGATCACCTAGTAGTAGTAGTAGTCAGTAACTTAGTTTAATTTTAAGTTGTAACTGTAGTTAAGTGACAACCCCTTTTCTCTTCTCTGTAAACAACCATCAAGACTCCTCACGAGCAAATACCCATCTTTCTCCATTTTCTGTTTCTTTTTGTAAACTGTCTTTTAATTTAATATAAGTGTTTTTCTCTTCGTTCCAATCGTTATCTCTTGACTGAATCTCGGGTCTATGTGATCTCAGTTGAGAATAATTATGTTTAAATTATCAGCTATGAGCTGAACTATCTGTGGAACGGGTAAACTGTGAAACTCTTAAAGAACTGTTTTCAAAACTCTTGACCGAAGCTTTTTGTATTTCTCTGGCTAAGTAAGCTATATTCATTGTGTTCCAATGGAAATTGGGTACATACTGAGAAAGGAACTTCCAAAGGAAGGGATTTCAGACAGCTTAGCCATTGGGGGAAGGTAGATGTCATGGCAAAAACGCTACTGGTCACCTTAGGAATAAGGGGCCAACTCGTCCATTTTAAGGTTCTGAACTAAGTACCTGTTGGAGTCAAGGGAGCCATAGAAATATGAAAACTTGTGAGCCATCTAGACCATGAGTTGAGGAATCAGAGTTGGTAGGCAAAGGAACTGGGGCAAAGCCAAGAGGTGCTAAGTCTTGAGCAGAGAAAACAGCCCCTTTAAGAGTGAAGCAGTGAATCTGTTCCTTCTGTTAAACTATTTTAACCACCACCTTGTTGTCTCTTGATTATAGTTATTTCTGTTTTAGTAGTTTTATTTTAATTCATTTAGCACTTATAAAACTCCAATGATTGTTATCTCGCCTTCTTCTAAACAGGAAGGATCACATACATAACACAGCGAGTAACCGTTTTCCATCATATTGAACCTACTGTTCCTGAGGAACGTTGTCAAGACAGTAGGGAACGTTTGACCTGACAGTTCATTTACTAGCTTTTCTTCTCATTTTCACTCTTTATAAACAGTGATAAAACAATAATTAGCACTCTATCCTCGTGGGAACGATAATTTGGGCATTAATACTCCCTTTATTACTTGATGCGTGCACTTGCGCACTTGGGTTGGAACTAAGGGAAGAATATGTGTTCTGCAAGAACAGAGGAACGTCCCCTATCAGAACTTATATTTTTCCACCATCAGCAAACCACCCAACAACTATGACGAGACTTTCTCACCTGTTGCCATGATCAAATCTATTCGGATCATGACAGCTATAGCAACATATAATGATTATGAAATTTGGCAAATGGATGTCAAGAATGTCTTCTTGAATGTGTTCTTGAATGAGGAGGTGTATATGACACAGCCTAAAGGTTTTGAATCCAAAGGCCAGAAGTATATGGTATGCAAACTTCAAAGGTCAATATATGGGCTTAAGAAAACATCACGGAGTTGGAACATTCGTTTTGATGAGGTTGTTAGGAGTAACAGTTTCATCAAGAACAAGGATGAGTCTTATGTTTGCAAGAAGGTTAGTGGGAGCAATGTTATTTTCTTGGTGCTTTATATGGATGACATACTCTGATAGGGAATGACATCCCTACACTTCAAACAATTAAGGAGTTGCTTGGTGAAAGATTTGGGAGAGGAAGCCTATATACTGGGTATAAAGATCTATAGAGATAGAACTAAGAGGCTGCTGTGATTATCCCAATCTACGTACATTGACAAAATACTAAGGAGATTTAGTATGGAAGGATCGAAAAGGAGTTTTCGTCCTGTCGATCATGGCATGCATCTTTCTAAGGTTATGTGTCCTAAGACACAACAAGAGAAGGATCGCATGAGTCAGATACCATACGCTTCGGCTATCGGATCCATCATGTATGCCATGATCTGTACAAGACCAGATGTCTCTTATGCTTTAAGCATAACGAGCAAGTACCAAAAAGACCCTTGAGAGGGTCACTGGACAGCAGTCAAAACAATCCACAAAAGTACTTGAGAAGGACTAAGGATATGTTTCTGGTGTATGGTGGAGTTAATGAGCTAGCAATGAAAGGGTTCACTGATGCTAGCTTCCAAAGTGACAAAGATGATTGTAAATCACAATCAGGGTTCGTATTCACCTTAAATGATGGAGCAATGACTTGGAAAAGTTCCAAACAAGAGACTATAGTAGATTCAATGACAGAGGCTGAATACATAGCGACTTCAGAAGCAGCTAAGGAGGCAGTGTGGATCAAGAAGTTCATCACTGAACTTGGGGTGGTTCCCAATGTTAGTGAGCCCATACAGTTGTATTATGACAACAATGGTGATATTGCGAATGAAAAGGAACCTAAGTCTCATCAAAGATCAAAACACGTGCTCCGCAGATATCATATGATTAGAGTAATCATTGATAGGATGTATGTAAAGATAGACTATGTTCCCATAAAAGATAACCTAGCCGATTCTCTAACAAAAGAAGTTTCTCAGAGAAAACATAATAGTCATTAGGAGGCTTTAGGATATAGATTTCGGTCAGATTGGCTCTAGGCCAAGTGGGAGATTGTTAGTACATAGGTGTCCTAGAGACAATCTGAGAGTCAGATGGACCCATGTAATTCTTTTTTTGTTATGAATAAATTTTATGAATAAAAGCATTATTTATCTTGTTTTATATTGCATGTCTCAAATATTGAATATGAGTAACTGGATAAAGCCCTTGGAATGGAACAGGTGTCACTTAGAGGATTTGTGATAGGGATCACGATCATGAGGGCTCGATGACACCACACGTCCATTGCCAGAAATATGTTCCTAGTCTAGAGATACCGATAATGAGCATTGATGATCTCGGGTAAGACTAGCACGACTCAGCTACTTGCATGGAGATGCAAGGTAGAGTCCTCGTGAGCTACAGACATGGAGATGTCTTAGTTGACTCGTGGGTGGATCTATTGGAGAATAGCTTGCACTAAACTTGAAAGTTGGAAATAGCCTTGAAGGCCGATGCATGCTGGAGGGGAAAACAAAACTTTTTCATTGCGAAACACACATGCATTCAAGATCATGCTTTAGGAAAGCATGATGTTACCTTGTTCGTGAAAACTCGTGATGATCAAGGTAGGTCTGAAGGGTTCAGACCCTCTAACGTTGATCCACACCACCCACTGCATCTAGGTGCAAGAACTCCTTCTTGTGAAACTGCCAAGTGATCACTACAATGAGGCTTGCTAAGCGCACACTGTGTGAAGAGAAAGGCTAGGTAAAAGTGTTTGAAAGAGTGAAGCTTTCAATGTGAAAACTTCACAAAAGTGGCGCAGGAGAGGAGAAGAGAATGACTTGGTTTTTTTCTAAAAACCCTAGAAGGAACATATACATAGAGGCGCACAAGAGGAGCCTATTTGTTAAAAACAAATCATATTTTTAATCAATAAAAATCCCTTCCAAAAGGGCACTCCATCAAAGAGAGAGAGAATAGGATTTGTTGCAAATCAAATCTCATCAAATCTTGCCAACAACATCCTATCATATCTTTATGATATATTAGGTTCAAAACCTAATGAAATATCTGATCATAAATCATCATATAATCAGTTATATGGTGCTCCCCATATAGCCTAAATAATGACCAGATACATTTGAGTAGTTGCATTCAAACTTGAATCAAATCACTCAAATATTCTCCCAACAGATCGTATCTTCTAGAGCTGATTCTGATGACTAACCAACAGCCAAATCAGCACCCCAAATCTTCTTAGATTATGTCCAAAAGATTTCCTCTTCATATGTTCCAACAAGATCTCATCTTATCCTTTTGTTATAAAACAACTTTTCATAGCCAATTCAAATTCGAATTTCAAACATTTGAATTCAAACTTTCAAACACTTAAATTTTAAATTCAAATTCAAATTCTAAATTCAAATTCAAATTTCAAAATTCAAAATTCAAATTTCAAAATTCAAATTTCAAATTTCAAATTTCAAATTTCAAATTCAAAATTCAAAATTCAAATTCAAATTTCAAATTCAAAATTCAAAATTTAAACATTTGATAATTAATTTAACTAATTAAATTAATTAGTAATGTCTTGGACTATCCAAGCCCATTACTTAGATCCATGTGCCCTCCACCCTATCTGTGGAGTTCCAAACTACTTCTTGGGCTAATAACAATTGTTAGGCCCAATAAATTCATCAATAATTTTTATGGCATCAATCACTGTAAAACATCATTCTAAGTCACTTTCATCTAATACACAATTTCAATTTGAACTCTCTAACTACATCAATTACACAACTCATGCTCTAGGTTTTCAAAATTTAGATTCATGAATCAAGCCATAAAAGGGGTTGAAATATACTCACAAGCTTGGCCTAGGACCCCTCCAAGTGATCCCCAAGCAATGGCTTGAACACACAACTCCAAAATCACAAAAACTCCTCCAAATTTCGTGGCTGGTTTTGCCCCATTTCTCTCAAATGAGAGGGTTTAAAGGAAAACTAATCGGTGGGTTGTGTTCAGATGATAATTTCCAACAACTTTGCTCACAAACTTTTCTTGATTCGAGGTTGTATGGAGGGAGTTATGAGAGAAAGAAAATTTGGAAGCAAATCTCCCCTTCCATGGAAGCAAGCACGATTTTGGTCAGAGAGGATGAGAGAGAGTGAGCTGATTTGGTGATGAGGTCCAAGTGGCAAGGTCCACTTAAGTGAGGTGGGCCTCACCGCCACCTCACGCGATTTCAAACTAATTTGAATTTCCCTCCTATTCCGCTAAACGTTCATAATTTCCTAAACTAATTAGAAACTCTAATTTTAACATTAACCATTGTCCTTTAATTGCCCTTGATCAGATGAATCTGGAGTTTTCCGGTCGTTCGGAGAAATTGCAATTTTAAGCTGTTACGCGCGCTGTGGGCACGCTTCCCCAAATTCACTATTTCTGTCAATTTTCCTCAGAAATCATATTTTCTAGTCCTATACACCATTTATAACTTATATCCAAACCTAGAGCTCAAAATTCATTCGGCACGTTTTACGGTGCAACTGTACCGCGGTATTTTTACCCGGTAAAAACACTATTCACCAAATTTTCTGAAACTTGCCTAACCACTCAATTTTTTCGTTCTGAATCCATTTCCAGGGTTATTTTTATCATTTGAGATCTTCTATTCAATTTTACCTGCCTAGGGTTATGTGTTTGGCTAATTACCCTTTTACCCCTCCTTTGTATTTTGACCTAATTTTTAGGATTTTCACTAATCCTTCCCTTTAATCCAATGTTAATATATTAATATATAATTTAGAAACGTGAGGTGTTATAGTCAGAGAATCTCGTCCTTCCACTCTCAAGTAGCCTCCTCAAGTAGCCTCCTCAGGCATATCCTCATTTTTGTGGTACCCATTGTTCCCCAATCCTTCACAAACACTAGTCCATTCCGGTAATATGACTTTTTAATTCACTATATTTAAATTTTCCATAGGCCACGGTTGCACTTTCACTAATTTATAGGTAATAATATAGCTATATTACAAATTCGTCTGCCTATTCTCAATTCATTTTCATCTTTATCTATCTCTTTGACCCAAACTCGTTCACAATAGCTTCTGACAGTTTTCAAGTATATTCACTAGTTCTTTATTGAACGTTTTCAACTTACCTTTTCTTTAGTACTTCAATCCTTTCTCTGCCAATACTGTTTCAATAATACCTCAATATACCAATCATTTCCACTGATAATACCAATCTTACAATTTCATTGATTTCTTAGCTTTTCCACTAAGCATACACTTTCTATTTTCAACGATATCCTACGGTACCTTATAACTCAACTCAAAGTGAGGTCCATATTCATTTACTTTACTTTACTTTGTCACATGTCTCCATATTTCTAAGATAATCACCACTAGATTTTTCTCTTCGTGATACAGGGACTAACAACCCTCATAATAGTTTATACCTCAGGTCAGCCATTTAAGGCCTTCAACCACAAATCCATTCATGAAACTTTCCATCTACAACGTCACATCTATAATTTACATCCATTATTCGTTTGTCTATTAACTTAATCATCTCAAGGCCTAAACACAAAATTCATCAATGACTTCCACATCCAAGGCTTCATGCCTAAGATTTCTACTAACTTAACCATTTTTACTTATTATAGAATACATGTGCTATTATTCCCATAATCGTTTCATTCTTTAGACCTCTATTTCACAATCATGACATTTAATCTTTGGTGTTCATCTCAATATATTACATTCCATCACGTAAAGATTTCCAACACATTGTCCAATCACATAGAACTAATTGGACCATTAATACAATCTACACTTTCATTATACATCAGTCCTTACACTGATAATTACACATCAGTCCTTGCACTGATAATTTTGCATCAGTCCTTGCACTGATAATTGTGCATCAGTCCTTGCACTGATAGTTGCACATCAGTCCTTGCACTGATAGTTGTACATCAACCCTTGCACTGATAATTGTACATCAACCCTTGCATTGACAATTGTACATCAGTCCTTGCACTGATAATTACACATCAGTCCTTGCACTGACAATTATACATCAGTCCTTGCACTGAAAATTATACATCAGTCCTTGCACTGAAAATTATACATCAGTCCTTGCACTGATAATACAATCCATAATTTTATTGTACATCAATCCTTGCACTGATAATTCAATTTTGTCATTCAATGGTACCTTAATCCTTTGACTAACTATACCATTTTCATTTTATATTATACATTACATATACTTGACATCACTTTTTGCATTCTTCACATGGTACAATCTCAGTTGTGCAATAACATAAGACATCTCACCTATTACAGCAGTCACCTCAATACATGATACTTCCTTGTATCATAGTCCCCATAAAACAAAATAATAGTCTCCGGGAACATAATCCGCACAGAGATAAAAGAGTCTCCGGGAACATAATCCACACAGAGATAACCATACTCTTCGGGAAGATAAGTCGCACAGAGATAATCATATTCTCCGGGCACATAAGCCGCACAGAGATAATAATATCAAGTCATATAACGTACACCCAGTACATAGGGGAATTCATATTTATAACATATATGTATATAACGGTAAAATGTGTACCCAGTACACTGCAGATCACACATGGACCCAGTCCATTTGGTGTCTGTATCATATCCGTATATAACGGCAAAATGTGTTTCGTATATTCACATGGGGCTACCCCCAGTAACAATAGTAGTAGTGGTATTTTATAAACATATTACATATAGGTATAATTCATTATAACGTCCTCGGTTATTCTTCCCACAGATAATTTACTCTTTCATTTTGATTAGTCTTCTGACATGGTTTATAACATAGTTACTATTACATGAATTCATATTCTCCTCAGAATTTTGTACATATTTCACAATTCTTAATAGTTCCTCTATCTTGTCATAGTTTTAATCCATTGCCTGCTACGGCTCACATAAACCTATGCTCAATACTGTAGAGCAACCCATCAATTTTCTTGCTCACTCCTGCCCTTGGTGGTTGTAGAATATTCATTACATTGAAAATACCACCACTCAGTCTATCAATTCTTCAATATGTTATGATGAATGCCATCATTTACTGGTTCACGCTATCAGCACACAAAGACCATTCGATGAGTCCCAACTCCTAGTGGTGTCACCCGGGACTTCCAAGAGCCATACCACTTAGGATCTAATCCCCAAAGGGAAGCCCAGAACAATTTCACAGTCACGACATCTACACACAGGCCAACTCAAGGTACATATACACTGGCACTTAGGCCATCACAGGGTCATTATCCATTTATTCATTCAAGATGTAGACTGGCAATCAGTCCATTATGTATAACCCATTTATCCTTTATGGATATCCACTGTTATTAAGTCTATCCAATGGCATGTAAACCTATACGATGGCATATAAGCCCATTCTATTCATAGATATAATATTCAATGGGTACTTCCAAGAGTAGCCTTTAATATAGCCCTACTCTTTAGTCAACACCACCTGGCAATCCACACAGGGTATTGCTCCAGGGGAAGTCTCATCCCCACTACCAATAGACCATATCCATATATATATACTATATGACATCATACTATATTCTCCACAATCCATATCAAATGTCAGATTATTTCACAAGCACACTACTATTAGTAGTATATATATACACCACTCGATCACAATTTCTTATACAATTCAACCATTCTATCCATTTTATCAATGGCAAGTCTGACAATTAGAATTGACATCCATTAACTACAATAGTGCCTTCATTGTACATTTATCTTATGCCATCCATGGCGATTCTCTCAAATTCTTCTTTATACACATAATACATAATTACTTCCTCTCACCTATGTTTAATCAATACTATCTCCTTATGGATTTAAATTTCCTATTTCAATAAATCTCAAATTAACACATCACTAGTATAATCATTCCAAGTGGTCACCTCCTTCAGGTTCAAATTTCAAATATTCAATTCATTCCTCTATATTAACCACCTCATTTCATTCAAGTGTACGCCCTCATATCAGGGACTTATAACTTTCTAGTAAAACATCAAAATATTCAAGCTCATACCTAAGCATACCTGTTCATATTTTCCAGTAATTCATCAGGTTCCAAGTCACTCACCTTAATGAAGTCAATTCACCAAGTCCACATGTACATAATTGTTTTACTAACACTACACATATATATATGAGGTTTACAAATACTATCTTCATGCTATTAACCCATCTCAATTATCTTTACTATCCACAATACCGCAAATTTCACCTATGATAAAATTGTACAAAAAATAGGTTTGTTTACAAATTTTACTTATGATAAAACTTTGTGAATTTCACCTAAAATGTCAGACAAAACATCTAAGTTTGTTTTCCTTAAGTCCTCTAATATTCATATTTTACTTACCGCCATCTTTGTCCAAGGAGCAGTCAACACTGCAGCCACAACATCAGGCTAAGGATTTACATTCGGTGCTCCATGGTTGCCACGCAGCTTCTTATGATGACCACACATGTAACACAAAGGAATGAGTTGATCAGACCCACACTAAGGAATCACATATGCAATAATCAATAAGAATCTACATACAACTATACAGCACTTAACACAATCATACAAAATCAGAGTTCCCTAGTAAACTGCTCTGATACCATAAAATGTAACAACCTGTTGTACACCGGTATTGTTAACATTAATTATGATATTAAGCGCAGTTACAATCATAGCAATTTATTTATAAAAATGCGAGTAAACTTTTTCCGTTTATTACGCGAGCATTTAAAACAATAAAAAGCGTAATAAATAAAAGTTGTGACCGTAACTGTAAACTCTTTGCGGAATAATTATTTAAACTAACTAGATATCATATATTACATCTCTCAAGTCACTAAGGGGTTCCCATAAACCCACTTAGCTAAAATCTCACTGTTACGTTTTCTACCTATCCGAACATGGTTCGGTCTTTGAATTTCTGCGGACAAACCGCATTCTACAAGCCTCTCATCTTTTGATATGTTATTTTACACTTAAATACATTTCTAATAAGCTATCACACGATTCATAAAGTTCTCGTTTTCTCCGAATATCGCCGTTTGAAGTTGGACAAGCAAATCTGCCAGCCAACCTCAAAATGGCTCCAAACAGCCTTCACTCAATCAATTATTCTGGAAAATCCACTCAACCAATTGCTCTCAAATTTTTATCCAATGAACGGGACACCTCAAGATTCAATTTGACATATCATACACCTAATTTGACCAAGAAAAGAAGCGGGAATAATTTTCCCAAACTCGCTCCAGATCAGCCACATGTGCAGTGGCCAAATGAGAAGTCCGTGCTCTGTACCTTCTACAGGCCGACGCCCAACCCAAAAAAATCCCAAATTTTACCACAAGGTAGAGGACATCTCAAGCTTCAAAACGGATATGGCACGTCCCTATCGGACCTCTGTGGAGGGAGATATGCTCTTCTAAAGTTCACTTAAATTCTGCCAATTTCTAGAAAATTCGCCAGAGTTTCCTTTGTTTTTCCAATAAATCCCAAATTTGCAAATGTGTTCTCTAACCTCAATTTGTACCTAATAATCATTGGGTGGCACACAAGGACCAGCAATGCCTTGGTTCTCTTACAACCCTTCTCAGTTTATATCCAATTTAATCAATATACATACTCCATGCTTACTTTCTCAATTTACTTATTTCAATCACAAGGTCCAATTGCATGCATTCTTTATATCATAAATCATCATTCACATTCTAGAATAGGCCTATTTCCCTTTCATCATATTACATACTTCATGGTTACATCAATTCTCCATATTACAATTTACAACTTCACAAATGGACATATTACAATCTTCCTTCAAGTATACAAAATAAATGCTCCAAAATAAAACATGATAATCAAAGACTAAACTTAGACAAAATACATCATGAACAAAATGATAACCATAATCCTAATCATATGCATTGTTCATGACCTAAGTCTAGCCTTGGTCCAACGGCCCCAAAATGCAAAATCATCATAAGTCTACGAGCTCATCCTACGGGCCTCTTGCCCGCCGCTCCAACTCCACTGGCACTACTTGAAATAAAGCCCCCAAAGCGGGGTGAGATATACTAATATATCTCAGTAACCCAGAGGTTCTGGAGAATACTCCGCCCAATGGCTCACTTCGATGCATATAAATAATACAACATAACATCTGAAAACGGGATAAAGCAAGGGATTTAGTGAAACAGGGGAGCATAGGGATACAAAATACGACGAAGCTGGAATGGTCAATGCCAAAACCACGCAACGTCCAGCCTATTGGCCTCGGCATACAAGCCTACGGGTTTCAAACCAAGGAGTGTTCCCAGAACATCAACCGAGGCACCCTCCATCCATATCCACCCGAGACTTCCTAGTGTGCTCCTCTACAGATCACACACCACGACCCCAGGTCAACTGGAACTCCCTCACGGAGACCTATCCAGTGAAAATCTGTAACGCCCGAAGGCAAACAGTCTACTGGCCAGAGACACGGTACATCCTACCATTACCCTCAACGGGCATGGTGGAACACACATACAATATGCATGAACATGTTATCCTATATTATTTACATACATTTTCTACCATTACCCTCAACGAGCATGGTGGAACACACAAGGGGATCAAACCCCAGTACCAAGGGATTACCTTACTAATCACCTTCTTGTAGCTCCAACGCAATACTTCCCCAAGCTAGGTACAACAGAAATGCCTACACATAGGCCATTCCCAATTTAATTTCCATTCACCAATTACATGTTAGACATAGGTGTCCTAAAGACAATCTGAGAGTCAGATGGACCCATGTACTTCTTTATTTGTTATGAGTATATTTTATGAATAAAAGCGTTATTTATCTTTTTTCATATTGCATGTCTCAAATATTGAATATGAGTAACTGGATAAAGCCCTTGAATGGAACGGGTGTCACATTGAGGATTTGTGATAGGGATCACGATCATGAGGGCTCAATGACACCACACGTCCATTTCCAGAAATATGTTCCTAGTCTAGAGATACCAATAATGGGCATTGGTGATCTCGGGTAAGACTAACACGACTCAGCTACTTGGGTGTGTCTTTCCTTAGACCTAACGTTGTCATATAGACCTGTGCTCTGGAAGGCTTGCTTTGATTGTATATCTTGTCTGCCTGAAAAATAGAGACTCGTAGGTATACTCTTGGGCATGCCCTTAGGACTCAGGGCTAGTGTGACAAGCTAAAAGAATTCGTCAATCTTTGTGAGAGATTTGGTTATCCGTAGACCGGTGAAACCGGGATGACATTTACGAGACTCGGGAATCTATGCATAGTAAATGAGTCATGAGATGGCCCGCTCTTTAGAGTCCGTAAATGAAGATTCCCTGTTTCAGCAAAAGCTAACCCTAGACCGCAGGGGTTGATACGTTTTCCTTGACCTAGGTCAATGGGATGGATAACCGAGACGAAAGGACAATTCACACGGTAACCAAATAGGTATAACAGGTTGATCATTCGATGAACTCAACTAGCTCTGGGACAACAAAGCATTGCTAGTGCTCTGTGTTGTCATTAGATGGATTGGGCCTAATGGGCCCAAGCCCATTTATGTCAGTGGCTATGTTGGGCCTGATGGGTCGCACACAAACACCTTAAGTTGTCTTGAATTCTAGCATATGTGTTTTGGGCCCAATAAGACATAATGGGCCTAAGTTGGAAAAGCTCACATATTGGGCCAAGAGAGAGTAGGTGGCATCATGGGTCAAGCTGGACTTGATTCATGATGTAACCTAATTAATTTAAATGTTAAATTAATAAAATTAATTTGAATTCTAATTTCGAATTTCGAATTTGAAATTTGGTTTAAAGAAGCATTTTGCGATTAACGTGCAAAATCGGTTGATAACCCTATTCATTCCCCTCCAGGGTTATCTTAGATTTCCCAACCTATCATCTTTAAGAAGCCACTTGCTAACGGTATTAAAATAACAAAATATGATAAAGCCAATATCTAATATTTAGATAGCTTACTAAAAAATCTCATCTTTACACACAGAATATCATAGCAATTAAACATATAATGGATCTAATTGAGGAGGATGACTCCAAAAAATTAGGAGATTCTCAACAATGGATGATCTCACAAGAGATTTTAGATGGACAATATACAGTGGGGGACGCTCTGCTCTGACTTAGAGCCTGGCCACATAAAGTAGCCTCACAAAGTTAGACCCAATCAGTTGGGAAACTAGCAGATCAAACATAATTGAGCAAATCTATCCAAAACAGTTATTAGTTATCAAAATAGAAACTTATATTTACTCAATTAGTCCTCAAGGTTAATCATATTTATTCCATATTTCATTTATTTTTCTAACTCTTCTAAATAAGTAGGTATAATTTATCACAATGGGATTTTGGATTGTACTCTACGAAAACAATTAGGTTATGCATATGATTTTCCATGAGGAGTACTTGAAGGATTAAAAGGTGCCACCTTTATGAATTTGAAAGGTATTCGTGCATCTTTATCCAAAAAAAAAGGTATTCATGCATGATGTAAAAATAAAAATCATGATGTATGCAATAGAAAGAACAAGTCTGTACATCATACACATGGTTTTTTCTCAATATAAAATTGAGGTGGGTGATTAAGACCATACCTTTGGCACTTTAATAATTTATTATGGTTTGCACGAGAGAGGGTTGGATAACTTAGAGTCAATCTAATGGTGATCCACATTATCTCCTAATATGGCAATAGAGAACGTCTTCTTCTTCTTGTCACATCCAACCTTAAGAGCTTGCTAGGCTTTGGAATAAGGGTGAAGGTCAAGTGTTTAGGTGAAGAAAGAGAAGAGGAGCACAAGAGGCAAAGGAAGAGAAAGAGAGAGAGACAAAGCAAGTGGCGCTAGGATTTTTCCAATACCCTATGCGACTTATTAATACTTAGGGCATGAGTGAATCATCATTCACTTAAGCCTGTCCCAAGTTGGTACTCACTTAAGCCCAAATCTCCCCTACTTGTTTCTACAATTGGAATTGACCGTGATGGAGCCCAATTAGTCCTTACTAATCAGCTTATACTCTCAGTAACTAGGACTAGATCTACCCAATTGTTCTTGGCAATAGAGTAGTACGCCAAAGTATGACCTTTCGGATATAGTGTATGATAACAACTTCTAGTCTAAAGATAATCTGCACTACTGAACAATGAAAGACATTATATATCCAACTATATTTCTATAAATTCCCCTGTGGAATCTCTCAGTGGGTCAGTTCAGTGCGACTCAATTTAATATGAATCCAACCACAACATAGGTTAAGACATTTCATGCCTGCAGTTATAAGGTCTTTACCTTACATATCCATGTAACCTAGTGTTGTGTTAGTCTAATTAAGACAACCAGTGCCCTTTCTTGGTGACTCTAGACTAGGAATACATTTAACAAATAGTCACATAGTTAGCTTGAGTTCTCGTAATCATGATTTCATCATAGATCCTAAAGACACACCATTATTACCCTAAGGATCTTTATCTATATATGCATACAGGAAGAGGCAAACAATATGAGATTTATCTTGTGATGTGTATGAATAAACATATAGAAAATATCATATAGTGCTTTGTAGTACAAATAAAATATCACTTGACTTTCACATTGTCTCTATAACACCTACATCAGTACTTGAATATATAGTTCTTTAGATATGTTGTTCTTTGTGTGAAGTTATAATGTAGTCATCTCGCTTCATCTTTCGATCCTTATGTTGTACTTAAGTATATAGTTTTGTAGATGGTTGTAACAGGTGATCCCGTTTATTGACATGTATCCTATTTTGAGGCCTGTTGTGACTAGCAACAGTAGGCTTGATGCCATTGGACACCGATCTTTTATCTGACGTAAAAATTTAGTTTGTGCTTACGTTTTCTTTTAGTTCATGCAATTTAATGTGACAAACTTTGTCTAGTGACGGTGTTATAATAGACAAGACAAATGAATTATGAAATTAAATTATATTGATTTTAATTTAATTGAAAATCATGCTCTATTTAATTAATAATCTTTAATATTTTATTTTTAATATTACTAATTACTATAATCAATTGTCTGCAGATTTAGATTTATCTAATCTTCCTTAATTAGTAATCTTCTCAAACTTGTCATTTTTCGTTGTTCTATTCTTTCTTGATTTTTAAAGCCTCACACTTGCATTCAATCTCAATAGTCTTTACCAGATTTTTCCTTGCGTTAGCTTTGTCTAAGCGCAAGGTAAATATTGTTAGGCATGTAACAACCTCAATCAATGCAGTTTTTTGCAAGTAGGGCAGTACGGTCTTATAATTTTGACAATTTAGTACATTGAAAGGGACAAAGCGTTTAGTTTGCTAACTTAATCCCCCCTCTCACACATATAGATACACACGTTACACACTCAAGTATAAATAATCTCTATATATGCACACTACAATCCCTGATATATTTTGTTAGGAGTATAGTCATTAAAATACTTAAAATTCTTAAACCTGATTTTAAGAAAAGTAATTTAGTCATGTCTTATGTTTTTAATCATCAAGAATAATCCCATTTTGAAAGTTTAAATTTTAGATTTTTATAATGAGTTTATTACTCGAAATATTACACGCATAAATCAAATTTAAAAAAATTGTGCTACTAATATTAATTTTAATCAATTCCAAGTTTAGTGCTGCGCCGCAGCCACTTTCGAATATAAAATTAACTGGGTATACTTTATCACGAGCCCTGTTGTTATACCCAAATCAAATTGAAAATATAGTTGCTGGAATAAAATTAATATACTGAAATTTGGTTGAAGCCATATAAACACTATTTGCAATTCAGAAACATACATTTCCTAACCACTTTAAGTGCAGCCACTATAAAGGTAACAATTTCTTTACAAGCTCGTATGCTAGATCGATGAGAAAATAACACTATCCTTGTTCACTTGTTAATTTGAATCTAGTTCACCAAGGTGTAGATAAAGCAACAACTGACCTCCAGCACCAGCCACTCCCAAGGCACTTCTCGAATCATCGGTACCAACACATGTTGCGTTGCCATCTAACACCAAAGAGTTGTATTTTAAAAAAAGTTGAAAAAGAAAAGTTTATAAATATCTTTTTCAGAAACAAAAAATAAATACAAAACCAGTCAACTTTTTTAACTATATCATTGAAACCATATCTTAAACATGAAACCTCAAAATGGCATTACACAGTACATGAAACCAAATTATTCAGTTCAGATTATTAGAAGCAAGAACTGTAAGAAATGACCTAGGATAAGCCAAGGTGTAGAAAAATGTAAAACATCCTATTCAAAACTATCCCAGTCGTAACATGACGAAGCCCAAAAATTTGCTTAAATTTGGGGGTTGAATGGAAAGGGAAAGAACGGGAATAGGTTGGGTAGATATGTTGGATGAAGGGTTCGCGTGTGAGGAGTCAACAACTTTGGATCATAGTTATCAATTTCTGATAGTGTCTTCCCGCGACCGAGCATAAAACCACTTTAGAGCTATAGCCGCTATAGCGAAGTTGAGGTGTTGTCTCAGTGGATGATGCCATGACAACACTGAACGGAGAAACAAAGTGCAAACTGATGCACTGAGGCAGAAACACAAGAATAGTGCAGGACGGGTTAGAACTGAACAGAGCAGGACCAGAGTGAATAGGTGAGGACAAGTCAAAACTGAACAGAGTAGGTCGAGACTTGCGGAACCAGGACACAGTGGCCGAAAAACCGCCAATAAGCAGTGGGGTTGACGGAACAGACGAGAGAGTGAGAGCAGAGACCGTATGAGAGAGAGACAGAGAGGTATCTCCAATGTAGGGTTCATAAATTCATAAGAGAGATTAGTTATAAGAAGAAGAGAGAGTTTAGAGTGAGAGAGAAGATGAGAGATATTTCCAGCAATTTTCTGCATTTTCTATTCCACCCCTCTTGGGCTATATAGTGCATTGATTACATTTCTATTCTCATTTTCTCATAACAAATAGCAATAGAAATTATAAAAGACATTTATTACTAAAAGGCCGTCACTACTCATTGTGAGTAGTCCAGTAAATATGTGGGCTTCTTAATAACACGTCTGGGCCTCAGGGTATTGCTTTGGGCTGCAACAACCCCCCCCCCCCCCCCCCCCATCGAAAGAGACCTCGTCCACGAGGTGAGGTGAGGTGAGTCAGAAGTCACGTGCAAGTGTTGGACCGTTGGAACCAGCTTATGAGATGGGGATAAGGGAACAGGTGGAAGCATGTGAGTGGTTGGTGAGGAGATAAGAATCTCTGAGGGAAGCATGTTATTGGGTGAGCTGTCGGTGGCATGGGAAGTGTCTACATCCGTCAGAAGTGGTTGAGTGTCTTCAATGTGGTTCTCATTACTTTCCTTAGGGACTGTCTTTTGTAGTTGAGTCCTCTAGTCGACCAAAAGGAGGTGTCTTTGAAATGGAGGCATGGGAGATGAAAAACTCATCCTCCCAGGTTGAAGCTTCGGGTGGCAGATCATGCCATTGTACCAAGGCCTGAGGAATATGTCGTCCCTGTCTCCAAACGACACGTCGAGCAACAATGGCTGCCGGTGTATGGACCGGAGCTGGCCGTTGTAGATCGAGTGGCCAAGCATGAATCGAGTAGTTTTCGGTGGGTACAAACGGACGCAAAAGGGAGACATGGAAGACGGGGTGGATGCGAGATCCTGCAAGGCGATAAGCCACAGAACCAATCTTCTCCAAAATTTCAAAGGGTCCAAAGAATCGCAAACTGAGTTTGCTGGAGGAGCGACGGTGAACAGCCAACTGTCTAAAAGGTTGAAGGCGCAGAAGCACGCGGTCTCCCACTTGAAAGGTCAAATCTTTGCGTTTGCGGTCTGCATGTGCTTTCATTAACAGTTGAGCTTTTTTTAAATTGTTTTTTAATGTTGTCAGAAGCATGGAGCGCTGCTGGAGGTCAGAATCGACTGCTTCCAAAGAAGTAGTACCCATGGTATATTCCAGAAGGCACGGTGGGGAGCGGCCATAAGTTGCCTGGAATGGTGAAAAGCCTGTGGAACGATTATGGGCGGTATTGTAGTGAAATTCGTCTCAGCTCAAGTAGCGGTGCCAGACAGAGGGTTGGTCATGCACAAAGCAACGCAGGTATTGCTCTAAAACGCGATTTATTCTTTCGGTTTGCCCATCTGATTGGGGGTGATAGGCGGAACTGAAGTGTAACACAGTACCATGGAGTGTGAACAGAGTTTTCCAAAACTCGCTCATAAAAATGGGGTCTCTATCTGAGACAATGGACTTGGGTGGGCCGTGGAGTTTGCCGATGTTATCCCAGAAAACTTGGGTCACTTTGGGTGCTGAGTATTTAGGGGGAAGGGGAACAAAATGGGCCCCTTTCATGAGTCTGTCGACCACCACGAGAATGGCTGTAAAACTAGCAGAGGAAGGGAGGTGGGTAATGAAATCCATGGATAAATCGGACCAAATATCATGGGGAATGGGTAAGGGTTGTAAGAGGCCATATGGGTAATGGTTAGCTGGTTTTGATTTCTGGCAAATGTCACATTGTTGGACAAACTGTTGAATGTCTCTTTTCATATTTTTCCAGGTGAATTTGGCACCAATACGGAGGAGGGTGCGACGGACGCCAGCATGCCCACCGATTTTTGAGGAATGGAATTCAAGCAACAGTAGAGGGATGGCGAACATTGGCACCATGTGATGTAAGCTCTGATGATCAGTCTTAATAACAAAAGAAGTGCCAAGCAAATATTGGCACCACTTAGCCACAGCAGACGTGATGGCGAACATTTCTCTGAAATAGGTAGATTTTGCTTGCATAAGGTTGGACAATTTGCGACTAAAAAACGCAATAGGATGCCCCTCCTGTAATAGGACCGCCCCTACTCCCACGCCTGAGGCATCAGCTTCCAGTATAAATGGGAGGTGAAAATTTGGTAAAGCTAAAATCGGAGCAGTAGTAAGCATGTGTTTAAGGGCAGTAAAAGCCTGATCGGCTGCTGTGGTCCATATAAAGGCATCTTTGGACAGTAGGGGGGCAGCAATCATAGCGTAGCCTTTAATGAAACGACGATAATATCCGGAGAGGCCAAGAAAAGTCCGTAGTTCAGTGACGGTTGTAGGAATGGCCCAATCACGAACCGTTTGAACCTTAGACTGGTCAGGGGACACCCCCTCAGCCGAAATAATATGCCCTAGGAATTGAACTTCCTGCACAGCAAAGGAACATTTAGTAAGCTTAGCAAAAAATGTATGAAGCCGTAATGTTTGCAGTACTTGCAGCAAGTGGTCCACATGAGCCTCGAGGTTAGGACTGTAAACAAGTATGTCATCAAAAAATATGACAACAAATCGGCGTAAGAAACGTGAGAAAATATGGTTCATAGTAGCCTGGAAAGTGGACGGGGCATTAGACAGCCCAAAGGGCATTACTAAGAACTCAAAATGTCCACTATGAGTGCGGAATGCTGTCTTGTGGACGTCACAGGGTTGCATCAGAATTTGGTGATAGCCAGAGCGCAAATCGAGCTTGGAAAAGACTCGAGCTCCATGTAATTCATCCAGAAGTTCGTCCACTTTTGGGATAGGGAACTTATCTGGAACAGTAATGGCATTAAGGGCACGATAGTCCACACAAAAGCGCCATGTGCCATCCTTTTTGCGAACCAAGAGAACTGGGGAACTATATGGGTGAATGGCTAGGTTGAATAATACCAGATTCTAACATTTCACCCACCATCTTTTCAATCTCAGCCTTCTGGAAGTGGGGGTACCGGTAAGGCCTCACCTGTATGGATTTAGAGGAAGGAAATAGGTTAATAGTGTGGTTGGTTTGTCTATTAGGGGGTAGGGAGGTGGGTTCGTGAAATACATCCTGGAATTGGTGAAGAAGGCCTTGGATGGGTGGAGGTAATGGAATTGGGCATACAAGTGTTGTAGGTTGGTAGCTAATATTACTAGTTAGACACATAAAATAGGAGGAAATCGAATCATGGGTCACTAGTTTCTGTAACTGGGCTGCAGATAGAGGGCTGGGAGCAATAGTAAGATCCCCTTGGAGAATGATAGGTGAACCCTCATAGGTGAAAGACATTGTCATCAACAAATAATCGGTGAGGATAGGTCCTAAAGTAGACAGCCATTGGACCTCTAATACGATATCAGCACCCTTGAGTTCCAGAACAAACAAGGCAGTGGAAAACACATGAGATTGGAGAGTAAGTGTGACAGCAGAACAGTAAGCAACACACTGCAAGGAGTCACCGTTGCCAACCTGGACCAGGAAGGAAGTTAGGTTGAGGAACTTGGCCATACCTTCGGTTATGAAATTGTGGGTACTACCCCCATCAATCAAAACCTGTAATGATTTGCCCTTGATAGTGCCTGAAAGTCGGAAAGAGCGTGAACTTCTATTACCAAAGAGAGCATTGAAGCTGATTTATGGGGAAGGCTCTTCAGTAACTATAGCGTCAGTCAGCTTTGGTAAATCAGTGTCAATAGTGTCATCAGTGCCCTACATATATAACAGGGCACCACGACCTTTGCACTTATGGCCGAAGGAATACTTTTCATCACATGTATAGCATAAATTTTTTTCACGTTTTACTTGCATTTTTGCTGGGGACATCAAGCTTGATCTGGCGCGATCGAGGTGTGTCACGGCCAGGAGCAGAGCTACCGGAGGGACCAGAACCTAATAAACCACGATTATCAGGAGAAGACTGCTGTAAATCAAGCAAGCGTTGCAGATCTTGATGAATCCGATCTTGGAATGCCTGCATTTGTTGTTGGGATTCCAATAATTGGAATGGGATTCATGTAAAGTCAAATATTGTTGTTCCCTGACTAGATCGGCAGATCGAAATTGCTGCTCTAGAGTGTCAAGGCGTTGCTGTAAGTCGCGCGAACGAGTATTTTCCGCCATTAAAAGGAAGGTTGAGGATCGATGAAAGCACCAACTGTAGGGTTCATAAATTCAGAAGAGAGATTAGTTATAAGAAGAAGAGAGAGTTTAGAGTGAGAGAGAAGATGAGAGATATTTCCAGCAATTTTCTGTATTTTCTATTCCACCCCTCTTGGGCTATATAGTGCATTGATTACATTTCTATTCCCATTTTCTCATAACAAATAGCAACAGAAATTATAAAAGACATTTATTACTAAAAGGCCGTCACTACTCATTGTGAGTAGTCCAGTAAATATGTGGTCTTCTTAATAACACGTCTGGGCCTCAGGGTATTGCTTTGGGCTGCAACATCCAAGCTCAAGAATTTCAATAGCGTTTTGCGATACTGAAGATGGGCGTAAGGTTAAGGGGTGGAAAATTTGATTTTGTCCTTGAAGTTATTGTTGGGACAATGGGTAGGTCAAGGCAAAGATGGGTTTTTACCTTGCCTTCGAAGGAGAGGCGCTATAGCCCGTTATTTTCCGCGATTTTGGCCCACTACGACCGCTACACAAATATCACAATAGTGGAATGGTGGCGCTATCCGCCATAGTGATGTAATGAGCACTATGATAACTACGCTTTGGTTAGAAATATGGCTGGCTCAATTTGCTAGCCCAATATTGCAGCCAAATATCAAATGTCCATTTTACCCCAGCTATATTATCTCATACCTGCTACAATAGGGCTGACATACAGACATCCTAACATTGGACACCAAAGTGCCTTACGTTGGGATATGCTCTCTCACCCTTTTCTTACACAGTTGCCGTTGTAGTGCTAACAGCAACTGTTAGTTAGACTGATATGGCTCTTCCCCGTAATTGTTGACTTTGCTCACTTTCCCACATGAATGGAGCCTAACCCTAACTATAAATGCCTCTTCCCCCTTCACTAAAAGCACACGATATCTACCATTTACATGAGCTGTTTATCTGCCCACTTTGAGAGCCATAGCAGCCGTTCAACACCTCCCCTCATTGTTACATATAACACCTGGGAACCTTTTACATAGCCTTGGTCTATATCATTGATGTCAAGGACACCCCTACAGTTATATAATACACCCCTAGGGATTACATACATGGCTCTTACTTTACTAACAGTTCATGGCGCCGTCTGTGGAAAACGATAAATTCTTATTCTCATATCCTTACCAGAAATTCTAGGAAAGCTAGAAACTCTATTTTCTCCCAATTTAACCACCTACAAAATGATCCAAATCAAAAGAACAAATCAACCAAGGGAAACTACCCCAGAAGGCCGCATTCAAACCTTGCATGAAGACTTCGTCCCTTCAGTTCCCTCTATACTAGCTCCCTCAGCTGCACCACCTCCAGACAGACCGGCCATGGTCGCGCCTGCTGTTTTGGACCCAACTACCCAAATCATGATTAAAGAAACGAGGAAGGAGATACTCTACCTCCCCCAATAGATCCACCAAGAACAGTGTAAGCCGAAAATGTGGGACTAGTCCAACCAACCCTAGCCCAACCTCATTTTGGAATGCCCCAAGAAGTACCCATCACCCAAACAGTACCATCGGTCAGTCCCACAATATCGATCGAAAATAAAATCGTCCTGCAACAACACAACCATCACATCATCGTCCCAAATCCTCACGCCTTGCCAATGGCTATTGTACCTCGCCCAAATCCTGTCCAGGCTTATCCATTGCCTCTCCTTGCACCTCAAGTCGTAGCCACTTTGCCACAACTTCATGTCCCGCTTGCAGTAGCCCCACAAATTGCCACAGCTCCTCACCCCGGTCAGGCAATACCAATTCATCAACACATCGTCCCACCTCAAGTCTCCTGCATAATGTCAGCCGCCCAGTAGCAACCAAACAATTATGCGACCACACTAGCGCCCTCTTATTCAGCCTATAATAAGGTTCAGCAGCACGAGAATCCCCACCACCAAGTGGCGAGACAACAGGCCCACCAGCACACATCCTCGAACCCTTCAAGGCGCAATAGGCCCCCGACCGATTTGCTGCGTCTTAACCATATACTGCTCAGTTTCATGGGATCCACCAATATTCCCACCTACATTGGAGATGCTGATCCCTTCGACTGGGTCCAGAAGTTTGAAGCAGCGATGACCTTACATGGAAAAACTAACCTCCTCATGTGAAGAACCTTCCCCACCCTCTTGGGTGGAAGAGCACTTAGCTGGTATATGAACTTACCGACCGGCCGACCGGATGCATATCTTCATAGGATGACCTGGCAAACAAGTTCCAGACTCGGTTCTCCACAAGTCGATCGATTCCCAAGTCAGTACACTCACTCCAAAAGATACGCCAACAGCCCAGAGAATATCTCAGGTCTTACCTTGATCGTTTTGACAAAGAAGCATTGTTGGTTAAATGTCTCGAACCTAAAGATGAAGTCCATATCCTCTTGTACGGCCTACGACAAGGAGCTTTTGCTTACGAGTTAGCCCGATATGAGGTGACAGAAATTGAAGAGGTTAAAAAAAAGCCCAAGAGTTCATGAGGATAGAGGAGTACAAGGGCAGCAGATCCGATGGAAGTTCCAGGCGAGAGAAGAAGCCCGACAAAAATAAAAAAACCAACCGAAGATGAAGATAAAAAATCCCACAAGCTCCCAAGCAAAAATACCAGCCATACCACCTCTCGAACAACCCGCCCCGCATCTTCTGAGAAGTAATGCAAACCAAACGGCAAGACATTTGAAGACCACCGCCTAAAAGCCTGAAGCACCAAGAGAACCTCCCAAGTTTTGCAAGTTGCACAAAAGCCACACCATTCAACTGAAGAGTGTCAGGTCCTCAAAGAGGAAATTGAAGACTTGATTCAAGAAGGCACATCCAAGAGATATGGAGGAACCAACCAAAAGGACAACTGATGCAAAGAGCATGATAAAAATAGGCACTTCAGATCCGACTGAAGTCCATCCCCGGACAACGGGAGAAGAAGACAAACTGAGCACATACGCCACAAAGGCAACAGAGAAAAGGAGACGACCTCGAGGTCTCAGAAAGAATATAAGAAAACTACAAGCAAAGGCAGCCAAGAAAGTGAAGGTTCAGCCATAATCAGGCACGGGCTGATAAACATGATCTATGGAGGACTGGGCGGTGGAGGAGAAACCACTAACGCCAGGAAAAGACACCTAAAGCAATGTTTGGCGGTCGCGGGAAGACCGATCACCAAAGTCAAAGACCCCAAGCAGCCCAAGAAGCCAAAAGTTGTGTGGGACGAGGACGAAATCAAAGGAGTAATTCCCAGGCATCATGACCCACTTGTCATCCCAACGGTAATTGCCAACTACGGTGTTAGCAGGGTGTTTGTAGATCACTGAACAGCTTGATATGATCGAGCTTCGATTGTCCCTTGGAACACCAAAGTGCCCTACGTTGGGATATGCTCCCTCTCCCTTTTCATGCACAGCAGTCGCTGCAGTGCGGACAGCAACAGCTAAGTGCCTTGCCCCAGCAAGGCCAAGCTGATATGGCTCTTCCCCATAACTGTCGATTTTGCCACTGTTCTGCATGGATGGAGTCTAACCCTAACTATAAACACCTCTTCCCCCTTCACTAAAAACACACGATATCTACCATTTACATGAGCTATTACTTTGCCCACTTTGTGAGCCATAGCAGCCGTTCGACACCTCCCCTCATTTTTACACATAGCACCTGGGAACCCTTTGCATAGCCTTTGTCTATACCATTGCTGTCAAGGACACCCATATAGTGATATAATACACCCCTAGGGGTTAATATGTGGCTCTTACTTCTCTAACAGTTCAATCAGAATTCTAATCATAAGTTGAAAGAATAAAAGATATTTTCTGAATATACTTCACCAAATTCTGTCAAAATTATATAGAGAACCAACATTTATAGGCCAAATGTGTATATAGAATAGATTGGACGCTTGAGTGGCTTAATTACATTTGACTAACTTTTGAACTACACTTGATACTAAGAACCCCTAATTACAAGATTGATACCAATGACTCTAGACTCAACTAGAAATACTTAACTGACACATAAAGAAGGTTTATTTATTCATTATCACTAATGCACAGTTCAAAACGTTGGATTATATGTGTCCAAAAATAAAAAGTTGGATTACATATCCTGATGTAAACATTATAACCAACATTATAAACATGATTATTAGTCTAGCATCTAGTAATCATGTATGTACTTCCTCAATTCATGTATATCTAGTCCTTTTTCCACCAGTGGAGCATGTTGACCTTTATTATGTATGTTATATCATCAGGGTAATGATACATCAACCCACTAGTTCTTTTTACGAGGCACAAACGGGAGAAATTTTACTAGAAGCAGAAGAACTCCCATTTTGTAGCTGCAGCACAGCTACTTATTTATGTGGGAGCTATAAACGTTCGCAGTAGAGTTTAACTACCAAGTTCGGGATGGATTGAGATATATAAAAACCATTAATGTAGTCTCATCTAACAACTTAAGCTTTTGGGTTGAATTGGTAATTTACATAGTATCAGAGCCTCGGTGTACCGAATTCGATCATCACCGCCCCCCACTTTCTTTCTAATGGAATTTTTTTCTTCGCACAGGTAGGTGGGCCTGTGCATTGTCCACCATTCAAGCCTAGTAGCTTCATCCAACAGCTTAAGCTTTTGGGTTGAATTGATTATTTGCAGATCATACAGCTTAACTGGTATCTCTCTCTTTATCAAGGAGTTTTGGTTATGTGGAGCGATTCAATCCTCCACATCCTCATTTACCATTCACCCTTTAGGTCCAATATAACCTCCCTAGAATCCCACCTCAAAAGGGAATGGTGATTATTGATTCCTATGTCCATGGAATCAAATCCTTAAGAAGTATTATCCTTATCTGCCACTCTTACTGTCAAACTATGAAATCCTGAGTATCCTGCTGTAGTGGCTGGAACAGGATTGCCATTCCAACTACTAAACATGCCCTAAAGAAAATGTAAAAGGTTGTTCTGAGGATATATATCCTATTGTCATTATTGCTTTACAACTCAAGTGAAACTTTAAGTGTTGGCATGGCCTACATTAATGTAGAAAAGGAATTGTAACACCAAAAATGTTCCTGGTTACAAGGAAAGCACGCTAGAAACATGAGATCAAAGCATAAACTCAACAATTCAATTGAAGGTACATTTTGATCATGTACCATGGACAACTCTAGTGCACTTAAAATCAACAACACCTTTATCCTAAATTAGTTGGGGTCGTGGTAGATGAACTCAAATAAAAAGTACGAAAAGATTGAAAAAAAAAATTAAAAAATAACTCTGCCTATGTGTGCTTGCATGCATGGCCTGTCCCAAGCCAGGTTAAAGGAAGAGAGTTGGTGTCAGGTATAATGAGTCGGCCGGAAAAAAAAAATAGCTATATGGATGAGATGAACCCTTATGGACAACTCTAGTGCACTACGTTAAAAAATTTGCAAGTTAAAGCTATCAGTATCACTAGTGCTTCTGCATTAGTTGTCAGTGCACAGAGACCAGAACATATAAGTGAAAGTGGCATATTGCAACATACCTTGGAAATGATGCAGAGTACCAAGCTTGGATCCTCTGGACAATTCCCACAAATACACCGCACCATTATTGGTACTGATGATTCCATATCTACCTAATACACCAATACCAGTAGTCCTGCACGGAGTTAATACGATTGAAAACTGTCAATTAAATGATAAATGTACAGGCTAGAATGAGCAATTACTCATCAGCTCTGAAATAGTATTAAAATGATTCTCAAATACTATAAAAATGATATATCAGCAGCAGCTTTTCAGATGCAATTTCTCATATTTATGTCACTCAAATGATATAAATTAATGGCTTATAATATCTCCTTATGATCTCCATAATTAATCCTAGATTTGTATGGCAGCAGCTGCCCTCACAAATGACTGATAAACTATTGATTGAGGACAGTAGGGCATGAGATTTTAATCATGATCTAAAATCCAGTTCAAGCTGTTCTTAACTCACTGTACATCAGAAACATTGAAAACAAAAATAGATGGGAAGTATAAATTCCCTCCACTTTATTGGCAGTGAACAACAGTAAAGAAGTTAACAAAATTAAGCTACACATGACGGACTAGATTCAAACTCAGAAAAACTTCATAGTACCTTGGATCCAAGAGACTTCCAAAAACTAGGCTATTTTTCACACAAAGGGCTAGCCTCCAACTTCTGGTTGTATGTATATCACAATGAGTGGTAGTTGAAACATGATTATGATCACAATCAAGGTCAGAAGCAGTCGAGATTAGAAGCCACATAGCAACGTTTCCTTCCTCTGACGAACAGGTCTCTCTTTGCTCTGAGTACAACAAATTGGTTGCTTCTAAAAGTTTTTCAGCCTGCTCCTCTATGCCAACATAGTTGAATCCTGAGCCTCTTGTTTGCCAATGGAACAAGCTTATTGGAAAGAACTCATCAATTGGATTTTTTAAAGCAGAGAAGCTTGAAACACGATTGAGCTTTGCAATATCCCTGAGGAAAGTGTTGAAAATAATGTTGATGAGATATTACTGTAACTTAATAATCAGATTAAAAGTTAGTTACTCTTTTCCAAAAGTGATTACTTCTTCCTTCCCCTTCCTATTTTTTACACAGCTGGGTTAGGTCAGAGGTTATTTTGAATAAGAAATAGGAATAGAGGTTGAGATGATAGCATCAAAATATAGCAGAAAAGCCAGCAGTAACATTTCCTAACTTCTGGAAAAGATAAAGCACAGGTTAGAAAACTCAGATTGTTCAAGATTTACAAACGGAAAAAGGGGTGATATACAGTGACTTGTATAAAATAGATAATAAGACGCAATAAAAGAATTCACTGATGATCTACATGTTAATAACTACAACTTAAAAAAATTATACTACTAAGGACAAAAATGCAAGTGCTTTGATAATACATTTCAGACAAATGTGTGTGTGTATACATAAACCTCCAATTCATTCCTAAGAAGTTTGGCAGTAGATACATTAGTCCTTGAAAATGTAAAAACCTTCGTTGTCAAAGACTGATGTGCCTAGTGCCTAAGGACGAATTTAGGAGCTTAATATATATATACATATAACTTCTTCAAGGTAATTCAAGACAACATACCATAAACTAAACTCCCCAGAACTATTACGGCCAACAACCAAATGAGCACACTTTGGAACCTTCTTCAACTCCACAATGTCAGGGGATATGGAGCCATCAGCTGGAATAATGAAGTACTCCATTTTTTCACTGCCAAAAAGTGAATAAAGGGGTGAAGAAGCAAAGTTGTCTGTTCCACAATCAAAAAATATATATTTAATAACACTAGCAACAAAATCAACAATATTTATAATACATTGAAGATAGATAATACAGTATATTATTGACCAACAGTAGGAATAAATTTTACAATTACAAAGGTATACTCATCAAATATCTTGGCATTTTCTCTTCTGGAAAAGAAGTCCGTAAAACCAATGGGAGAACCCAAGTCTTAGACTTAACTTCAATAAAATTTGGGAAGCTTTTTAACTTCAAAAATTAGTCATAGTATCATCGTAACACAGTTCTCCTAATATTCTTATGAGATTTGCTATTTATTAAAACACAAGAACCTCATAATCATATCCCCTCTCTGCTACAAATGCAAACATACAAGAAATCAACACGAAAGTTAATCAGTACAATAAATGGATCCGCGGGGGAAGTAAGAGCAAATAGAGCTGTATTAAAATCACCTCCATGTTGAATTCATGACCCACACTTCCAGTCTCCCACTCTCTCCAACAGAAACAAGTCGGTTAGGTTCACAAACCAATATACAATGCACATTGTCAACAGTTTCTAGTGTTGCTACCACTGATACATAACCATGTTCTACTTGGACAATCTTCAAAGCATTCCTCTCAGAAAAGACTGATGTACATGTTGAGCAATAACAATCAATTTTTTGTTCCCTGGGATAAAATAGTTATTCTAATTAACGTTGTTTCAATGTATTACATATCAATTCAAGGCTGTAGAAAGTAGAAACAGTTAACCTGCAATTAGGGGTTTTTATGCTGCCTATTAAGACAATATACTGTCCATCAGGAGTTAACTGCACACCAGATCTTTCCACCACAGTCTAGCATACGATACAATAGATTTTGAAAGTGAGCATTTATGTAGCCAAAAGGTGAGTGTAAATAACGAAGGAGGAGGTTGAAAATGAACAAAGAAAGTGACTTACTTCTCTTATTAAATTATGTTTTAGATCTGGCAACAGTATTGAGGTGTAAGCCATGACAGAAGGGCACCCTAAGCTTGGTTCCTTAATAGCTACCTTGTAAGTAAAGAGGGTCCTACACTCATCCATCAGAAGCCCACATAAAACACAAATGTGGATTTCATCCTCTCTTGTGCTTAAAAATAATGAAGTAACGGGCATTGGGTGTAAGTAGCACCCCACAAACTTTACATTGCTGCCCAAATTATTCTGGATCTCCTGGTTTCTGTGGGGCATTGGTTCCGAAATAAATTGAGCCTCCTTGGGCCCAGAGCACTTATTTTCACAGGTAAACAGGTTTGGATTCTGAGATGATGTTGGTTTTAGTTCCACAAGGTTGCTATGTCCATCCAGAACATCAGTATGAGTTTGAGGTGTTAACAGGTTTGGATTCTGAGATGTTGTTGGGTTAAGTGTCACAAGGTTGCTATGTCCACCAAGAACATCATTATGATTTTGAGGTGTTTCTACACAGAAACCTGCCGAATGGTCTGGTTCACATGGTTTATCTTTTGAATTGTTTCTTTGAATGGTTTCTGAGCGAGGCACCATGCCCTTGGCAGTAGGCGTTTCAGCAGTAACAAGTTCAAAATTCTCACATTCAGTATTCTCCATAACCGAACAATCTCTTTGGAGGGGAACACCATTTCGGAGTTTTCTTCTGGTGTATACTAAATTTGGCAGTTGAGAAGACATCATCATTGTTTCAACATTGTCTGTTTTACCCACAACTTCTTCATCTTGTGTCTTTTCTGCAAGGGTTTCCATACTTTTCAAATGACAGCTCTTTGTTTTTACACCTGAGAAAGAATTATTAACACCTTCATTATTTTATAGAAATTGTAAGAAATTTTAACGATAGGATCAGACTGAAACAATTCAATTAAGCCTCATTCTCGGATCACTAAGCTTCAATTCTTGACTTGATACCATAATAAGCTAATAGTTTGCTGCAACCATGACAAGTTGGATTGACACATGATTGAGTTGACAGTGACTTAACATGTATCTCAGTTCAAGACAGACAGAAGAATTATATAACGATGTCAGTTAAACCCTTCTGACCATGTTTATCTACATTTTAGATTTTTTTTTATTGATGCCAGATATCATAAACACATTACCTGCAGTAAAATCCTGAGCAGTCGATGGGTCCTTTTGCAGAGAATTGAAACCAGTATGCACTGGATTTTCTTTCAAATCTGAGCAATCATAATTGCTTCTTTCAGAAATATTCCTATCCTTAGGAGAGATGTCATCTAGAACAGATTCAGGAATCCGTGCATCACACTCCTGAGGCCTGTCTTTAAAGTCCAACTCTGAAGCATGGCATGTGGATGATCCATGTGGCAAATCACAAACAGGAATATGTTCTTGACTTCTCAGAGAACACATTTCTTTATTGAAATTAGATCTACGAGCTTCAGCAATAACAGAAGATAAGATTCCCTGATTGATTTTTAGATCCTCACATTGACTATAATCAAAACTGTCAGGAACAATAGACTTCATATGTTCAGAATTAGGAGTATTTGAACATGGGTCTGAATTTGGCCCATGTATCGCTATTCCTTGTTCCCCACGTGCATTCTCTGTCAGCAGTACATCTGCCATATAAACATATGTTTCAATAATGCACATGAATACACAAACACACAAACAAAGGGAAGATTTAAAGGATAACACACTAAATCAAAAATTCTGGTGGCATCATGTATTTGTCTCTGCCAGATATTAATTACAAATAATCAGAAAAAATAGCATAGGTAGGCATATTTACCGGATGATGGTACATCAAAAATATATCCAACTCCATTTTGTTCTTCCTTAGAGCTCACCCTAGAGGGAAAAATATCTGAAGGGCTAACAGTAAACTCCTTATCTGTTGAAACATTCCTCAGTAAAGGAACTGCTTGAGGAAGCAGAAGTGACATCATTGACTTTGCCACATCCTGGCCTACTGAATCAGAATCACTTTTCTCAGAGCTTCGATTTGAATTAGATTTGAGCACTTCATGTTCTGCATTTAACAAATCTCCAGAGGTGATCTCACATGCTATCACACTATAAGCATTCTTATCCAGTTTACTTGGGGCAGAATCAGAAGTATCTTCTGCAATGCAATAGATCAAGTGATTAGGAATCAACAGGAAAATGGAGAAGTTAACATAGAAATATGTGAGGGAAACTAGATATTGAAGGAGACAATGTTCAATAACACAAAATGGATATTAATAAATTGAAAAATCCTATAACATACTGATAAATAAATGGGTTTTGTAGAGTTCTTGATAAACCTTTAATTTATCTTGTTTTAAGGACTAAATTCATATGAAATACCTAGTTAAATGCAAGAAAATTAGGGTTTATTAGTGTAAAAACATGAACTATTGAAATATGAAGTAAACAATTGTCTTTTGCTTGATTTGAAGGTGAATGATGTTAAATGAAAGCAAATATGAAGCTTAAAGACTTAGAGATCAAGATCTTGAAGATCATGAAGATTCCAAGTGCAAATAGAAGAAATTGTAGTTCTTGAAGAGGAGGCTTAAGCTCCCAATTTACTAAAGTTTCTGTATGAGAGAGCTTAAGCACCCAAAACAGGGCTTAAGCTCGCTACCAAGTAAAAAGTTCCTCTTCGAAGAGAGGTCTTAAGTTCCCAAAACGGGGCTTAAACGCCTCATACAAATCTGCACTACTTTCCCAGAGGGCTTAAGCACCCAAATGGGGGCCTAAGCGCCCAACATGGTCCAACTTAGGCCCAATTGAATAATTCCACTAAGGGCACAGATTCTTCACATATAAAAGGGCAAATTGAAACAAAATTCATAAGAATATAATCAAGGAAGCAGAGAAGAAGCAGACAAAACATATAGTTCATGTTCTTGAGAGTCAGAGACGGATCAGGATCAAGTTTGCACTGGAAATATTGAAGATTCACCATACGACTATGGAGTTTGGGGAAGATTTCTTATTTTCTTTCATCTTTGATTATGTAATGTCAGGCTAAATCTTTATAGTAGTTAGGATTAGATGGAACTCAAATTATCTATTATGTTTTGAATAACTCTATGTTAATTTTCCTTTTTATCATGAATGAAATTATCTTTTCTTAATGCTTTCTATGAGCTTGTATCTTGTAGACTGATATTAGGTAAATGTATGGCAATAGGAATGTTGGTGTAAGATCCGTACATGGTAATTTCATCGTAATCTTTATGATTCTAGGAATAGAAATAGGGTTTTACGCAATCTTGTGATTCTTGAACGTAATGCTTATTTTCTTGGGGAATAATCGGGAAACTAGGGTTCTTGCAAGATTATAAAGAATTAGGTTATCAAGGGATTGAATCCTAATTAAATTAAAAGAATCGATTCGATTGATATTAAGAACGATTAATCTAAAGAGTGAATTCAAACATAATAGAGAAGTTGAGGGAAGTCGAAACCCTAGCTACGTTTCTTTTCTGTCAAGTAATCAAAACCTTAACGTTCTTTTTTTTTATTCTTGTTCTTATTTTAATTAGTTTTAATATTCTGAATCTAAATCAATTCTTGTTACAAATTTATAATCGATAGTCCAACTTAAGTAGAAGTAGTGAATTAGTGATTGAATTATAATTCTCGTGGGAACGATCTCGTACTCAGTACATTATATTACTTGTACGACCGATGCATTTTCCGAGTCCGCAACAGTTCTTTTACAAAACTGTGTCATGTGGGAACTAAATTAGAAGATTTTAAGAATATTGTATATGGGACATTGGGACCCAACATTAGTGCAACCCACATATTTCATATCTCTATATTTGACATTATCACAAGACACTTCATGTCTTCATTATTCTGTAAAGAACAATATTCAATATTGCAAAAGCTATCGAGCAGTATCACCAGCAAGCCTTTAAGAGCCCAAATTCGAAAATTTCAAAAGTAAATATAAATCCCAAAAATTATATCAAAATCGAATAACCATGTCCAATATCTAAGCCAAAAAAAAATAAATCTTTCAACCCATCAATAAATGAGCAAGACGAAGCAGGTGTTGAAAATTATTCAAGTGAAAAATAATAGTTTTTACAGTAAAACAAAAATATAAGTACCTTCCACAAAATCTAGGGTATCAGGAGCACAAAGATCAATGTCAATACAACCTTGAGACTCTTTGGAACGTGACTGCATCAGTTTTTGGTCTTCTGATGACACCAACAAACGAGGCAACTTCAACTCCACATCATGTGACTTATGAAGCTGCAAGAAGTTATGAGTTTTTCTTCTATTAAAAATTAAACCATAAAAATTTCATTAAAGCAGAAATTTCTGCAAAATTTTAATTGAAATATCTCAAGAAGCATGAGATAGCAATAAATCACTTCTAAGTTTTTTGTCCTTTTCCCTCTACGATTATCAACATCTTCACAATTTAGGAATGAACATGTTTCCAATGAATAACATTCAACAGATTACATTATGTGAAGCAACATGCTTCCAATGAATAATGTTCAATACAATGCTAAAAATTCAAATGGATGCTTACAGGTTCTTCTGTGGAAATGTTTTCAGTTATCTTCGTGGCAGAGTAGAGAAAACCAGTCGATCTCTCTGAAGGTACAGCTCCCCCTTTTATATCATCATAGATGTCAATAGCATTCAATAACAACCCATTTTTGGATGACATGCAATTACTGCTTTTACCGACAGAGGACATTATTTGCAATGAGGCTGATACACTTTTGTAATTGTGGACTCCATTCTCTTCTTCTGAACAATAGTGGGTTGTAGAAATCCTCTGACTAAGACTCTTCTCATTCTTTACATCTGAAGCTCTGCTACATGTGAGTTCTAGAGACCGAGGTCTAGCTCCCTCATTTAACTTTTTATTTTTAAGTTCACATCTGCTTCTCTTCCCTGTAACACGTGGTCTTCCCAGGCAAAGTAGTAAATCGGGATATGTGCCTACATTGGGGCGGCAATCATCATGCTCTGTTCCAGAAACCCCTTCACAGAAGTTTGAGGAGACCATGCTCCGTTCTGCTATTCCATTTATATCTGCCACCAGCTCACGAAGCAACCTCTGGACAAACGGATTTTTGAACCCAAAAAGCTACATGCGATGAAAATAGAAGGAACTAGATTAAGCACAGTCAACAATTACTATAGAAGGGATGAAAAACATAATATAAATGACAAATGAATAATTGTTAAATAGTATAAAAGTGAAAAAAGAAAAAGAAAGAAAGACAGAGACAGAATTATGAGATTTATCATCACATAGGCAGCAACTGTTGTAAAATGTGGGTACCAATCCTCACACGTTCAGATCTCTTTACTTTTTGGGGTAAAGAAAGTTTACTTAAGAGAGAAAAGAAGGGTTACAACTAGAGAGGAGAACAAGACATCCTTATGAACAAAAACGGTAAGAAAGAAAACAGAAAATTAGAGTAACAAAGAAAAATCCAGACAATATTTTCTCTTAGAAATGTTTTGAGGTTGAGGCACAAATCACAAAACTTGAAGAAATTAACAGTACAAGGACATAAATCCAATATGAAAAGGGTGGTCAATCTCATATGTTTGACTCAAAGACATTCAGGGTTACAGTTGTTAACAGTAGCTGCATTTTGATATTAGTTCTTGAGGCCTACATTAGAAAAGGTATGCGGATGACCTCTGAGCATATCACGGGACAGAGAAAAACATATGGCTAGTCAAACTCAAGGTGCCAACCCTATTTCTTTCTTTTGTACTTTACTGGCTCTTTACTTCTAGAACAAGGTCAACGAAATTAGGAAAACTCCACATATATATATGACTGAAGAGTGCAAACTCAACCAAGTAATTAAAAAGTGACAAATGATGTCTTGAATGTCGATTTGTTACTTTGAGCTTGAATGTCGATTTGTTACTTTGAGCTGGAAAAGTACAATGAGAAGGAATTTAGTTATGGTGTTTTAAGCACTGATTAGTACCACTACCAAGAAGAATTTGAATTCCGAAATTTACTAAAAGTTGTTTTTATAGGATAGTTTACGCAAGAAACTAGATATTAGTAACTCAGTAGGCAAAGCCATGCCACAAAATTTTGACACCTAGAGTCTAACCAAAGAGATTGTAATAGAACTTAACCACAATATAGAAAGAAAAAGAACGTTTATTGACAGATACTCCTATCTGTGGGTCTGCATCAATGGAATACAAGATAAGATATGAGGAATTGAAGATGCAAAGAGAGTGCACAATAACAGATGCACTTTCCCTCCTTTTCTAAGTATTTGAGAAACCTGTTTTCCTAATTCTCTTTCCCTCAATAAATAACTATCCCAACTAACTCCCAATCTCCCCTTCTAACTACACGTGTGACTCTTAATTTTCTGCTAATGATATCATTGTTAATTATGAATTCAATGTAAGCATGATTCACTGAGGAAAAAGAATAAAAGAAACAGCAAGCATACTATGGATAAAATATTATATTATAGAAAATAGAATATATACATTAGCAAGTCTTTCAATGAAAATTTCAATATGCCATTAATAAGAGTTCTATTCTATTTTTATGCACCCAAAAAAATGTTGATTTTTTTTTCTTGTTAAAAAGATATTTGAATAAAACATAAAGAATTACAGCACAGTCAAAATTAGATTAGAATAGGTTGTCAGTAGCGGCCCGTAGCGCCACAAAACCGCTACCGTAGCGGGTAGCGGCGGTCGGCCGCTACAAACCGCGACGCTACGAGACATTGGCCGTAGCATAAGGTAGCGGCGTAGCGTAGCGGCAATGCCGCTACCCGCTACACCGCTACAGAACTCCCATGTTGGAATTTGATGGAGAATCCGGAGATGATGATGATTTTCTTCATTAGTTCACTTCTTGTACTTGACTATTTGACAATTTTATTGTTCATTTGTGTTTAGTTTTGGATCCTTCCTTTATGTTCCTTGTATTTGACATTGATTGCGAAATTATGTGTTTGATTTTGTGTGACTTCTTATGTTCGAGCATTAATACTAAAAGCAGTATTGCCTCGTTTCTTGACTGTTAGTATAATATATGTGGAATTAATACTTCACCGTAGCGGCAATACCGCTACCCGTTATACCGCTATACCATTTTCGGGGTCGGCCGTTACCGGCCGCTAACTACTACTGACAACTATGATTAGAAGTGCTTAAATGAGTTTGGAAAAAGATTAGGCTGTGTTTAGTTTGGAAAGATTACTGGAAATTTTAAGAAAATTTCTGGAATTTTATGGAGTTATCAATGTCAACATTTTCTACCTCCAAGCCATCCATCTTAGATGAAAGTCTCTTCCCATGCCAAATCTTCATGCGGGGGCAACCTTTTTTCTGAAATTCCTCCCATGCAAAGTCTGGAGTTTTCCCGGAAGACGAACTCCCATCATCAGAAGAAATCTGCATAAACAACATGTAACTGAAATTGTTTGATAAAAATCAAAGCAAGCTGTAAACTTTTAGTATATGGAATCAAAAGTCAAAACATATATAAAACACAAAGAAGCCTGAATACAAACCAAAAATGTAGGCCCATTAACACCTTCTTGAATTTCCATCTTATACGTGGTCCCATTATGAGCCCTAATGGCTTGATAACCAACTGGATATGGATATCGATCTTTTCCCTACAATGTAACCATTGTCAATGTACTACACCAGGCAGCAAAGGAAAACAAATTAAAGCAAATATTCAGTGTTTGCAAAATATTACTGCACAAATCCTGCTTTCCCATGAAATGACATTTCTGCAACTTAATCCATACAATAGTTTCCATCCTCAACATAAACCTGTGTTCAAGTATTCATCTCTCTCCTTTCTCTTCTTTTTTCTATAAATACATCACATAACCTTCACCACTGCCTCTTTGATTCACGAAATCCCCTCTTGAAACGGGACAAGGATCCATAGGATGCAGAAGTCATGGTTCATTCACTCAATGAACAAATAGCTGATCATATATCACCAAATAGCTCCCTACATCACTTACCATCAACTTTCAATCTACTACGTGGTTTGCAAAATTCAAACAACTGATAGGGAAAATCAGTTTATGAGAATAATACATAAATAATTCAACCAAAGTTATTATTATCATTAAACCAAGACGAACGCATCGGAATGAAAAAAAATCAAACAATGCGATACCACAGCAATTGCATACATCGAACTTGAAATTGAAGCAAAGCGAAGGAAATATGTTATCAAACCCTAGTGCTGCTCCAGTACTTCTTGTTCCAGGGTCCTTTGTAGATGGAACCGATGGAGATGATTTCAAGGTCATCGGTTTTCTCTTGTGCATCTGCTTGCGCGGGTTTCTCAGCAGTTCTAGTCTTCGCCATTGAAAAGAAAAGAGAGAGAAAGAGGGAGATGACAGTCTGTAGATAGATAAAAAGAGAGACAGAGAGAGAGAGAGAGAGACTAGATGGCGGGAATGGCTTTTGGGTTGTTTTAGTTTTTTAGTTCCCTCCACTGCTTCCGTGGAAAATGCCAAAATGTAACTTCTTGAAAAATAAAGAAGTTATCGCCGTTGCCTAGGATCGAACCCGGGTCAGGCAGGAATACTCACCACCACTATAATTCAACGTCTTCGCCGATCTAACGCTTTTAAGTTTATGTTGGATATTTGTCGTAATCAACATAAGTTATATTATTTTAGAGAAGAGATACCGGTAAAGACTAAAAATTATAGGACAAAAAGTAAATGATTTTTTTCTAATTTAAATTTTAAATATAAAATTTATTATTTTATGTTTATCTCTCTTAAAATGACATAATTTTATATCATTTAAAATGATAAATACTTTTCCCTTAAATCTTATATTCAATAAAATTTTGACATAAGAAACCAAAGTTGTTGCTTTTTTTTTCATTTTTCCAACCTTTTATTTATTACCTTATTAGCTCAGTTGCATTACTATTAGACTCATATTATAAAAATTTAGTATTAATTCCTGACATATCATTAATATTAATCATATTAATTCTTAGATATTAGACATATGATCACCATTAATACTATTCTAAATATCATGATGGAACTTTTGCATTATCAAAATGTTAACTGTTTGCTACTAAATTTTTTCGAGAACAAATTTATAAGTGTAAGAACTTACATCGTTAAATGGAGATTTTAGAAATTAAATAAGAATTATTAGATGAGAAATCTAATTAGTTGAATTAAATTATCTTTTTGAGAAAAGGATAAATAATGAACATTTTGCGGTAAAAATGTGTATAGGAAAACTACCCAATAACTTAAAAAAATAAAAGTGAGGGGTTATAAATAATTTAATAATGGAGACAAGATAATTAGAAAGAAAGCCTAATTATTTAAATTAAATCACTTTTTTTGCGAAAAGTGTGAATATTGTGTGTTTTGCGATAAAAGTTGCAGCAAGTAAAACTAATTGGAACATAGGGATAAATTAATTATTAGAGTAAATATCATTTTTGGTCCTCAGCAAATTTCACGATTCCCGTTTTAGTGTCTAGCAAATAAAAGGCCCATCGTGGTCCCTAAGAAATTCGAAATGGACCCATTTAGTTGAAATCGTAGCCCCTCAAAATTCAAAAAAGACTCATATTAGTCCCTAAAAGGACTAAAATGAGTCCATTTTGAATTTCTGAGAGACTACGATGGGCCTTTTTATTTGCTAGGGACTAAAGCGGGCATCGTGAAATTTGTTGAGTACCAAAAAGGGTATTTACTCTAATTATTAGTATTATTTCCTAATGTTATAAAGCTTAAATGATAAAAAAAATGCTTAAGTTAGAAAAAGTATGTGTAAGTTGTGGTAAATAAGAGTGTAACCTAGGTTAAGTGACACTATACCTAAAACCTAAAAACCCTAAACTTCTTCATAAAAAAACACGTTCTTTCTCATTTTCAAACCCTATGGCAGCAACCCCATCCCCACTTTGTCGCCCCTCTCTTGCACTCTCCTAGGATTTCACCCATGAAACAAGCAAAAACCTTCAACCCACCATGGAAATAACCTTGAAGCTAGTGTTTTGGGGGAGAAAAACATAATCTTGGAGAGCTTTTGATTGTTGGTTAGGGACTCAAAGGTAAAGTATTGACCTTGTTGGGAGCTTGGATACTCTTTTCTTACTTGGGTGAAACTTCTTGATGTAAAAGAACCAACCTTTGCTAGGTCCATTTCGTGCACTTCACTAGGCAAACCTGGAGAGTAGAGTTTAAGCATAGAAAGTCTCCTCCTTTTTCGGTTTTGACAGCTTCAAGGTATATAGCAATCATTTCCCATATGTTTTCTTGCAAACAACATGATTGGGTGGTGAAAAGTAAGGATTTTGATAACCTAAATGACAACTAGTGAGAACATGTGTAAAAAATGGTAGCTTGAACCTCTGTGAACCTTAAAAATGACACCTTGTTGGATTAATTATTCAAAATTATTGTTTTGCGACGAATATCCGGATATGAACAGTGCAATATTCGGATATGAACAGTCCAATATTTCGATATTGTAACAGCATCGAACATAATTTAGTAAAAATTCAATATCTCGATCTACGTAGCTCCAAATTGAGTGAGGTTTGGACCTATCTGAAGCTAACACATAGGGCTATAAACTTGTAAAATTTTGAAGTTGCAACCCGTAAGAACACGCACCGTTAATTAAGGAAGTTAATTAATTAATTATGAGAAATTAGGAAATAATTCCATAATTGATCCTAATAATTATGAGAAGGCTTAAATAATATTGGTAAGTGAGTAATAATGCTGAAAGTCGCTTTTCTGACGAAGAGTACAGATACCGGTTCTGCTCCTCGATATAAATTCGTACCGATGAAGTACCGCGGAAAATTATAATAAGTGTGGAAATATTCCTAGAATAATTTATAAGACTTGTAAAACAAGTTTGAGGTCAAAATAACGAGAACTGGTGCCAGAACTGACACTGACTATGGAAAAGCGCATACCAGAAAGGTGCTGCGAAAAATAAAATAAAAATATGACAAATCTTAGAAAAATGAGTAGGTTCAGATTCCAAAGTATGGGATTAAAATGATAAGCGTAGCTATTAGCGCCAATACAATGCGTTTAAGTTTAAACCGGCTATAAATACTTATTGTTGGCTCTAAACCCTAGGCCATATCAGTTTTTCTACATAGAGTGGAGGCTGACCAGCATTCTCCTACTGTTCCATTGCCTTCTTCTTCACCTTGAGAGCCAAGAAGTCATCTTCCTTCTTGGTTTTCTTCATCAAATCTCCTACTGTGGGTGTCCATTAGACTTGTGAGGTTGAGAGGCACCTTTTTTTGAGTTTTCAGCCACTGTTTTGTGAGGTTCTTGGGGCTGACTTGTTGGTTGAAGTGGTGGGAGCCATTTTCTTGGTTGTGGGAGCTTCAAGTTGAGACCTTTGTGAAGAAAAGACCAACATTAATACCCATTTTCGTTCACCTTGGTGTCTGCATCATAAGAGTTGAAGGGAGAGCACCAAGAGCACCTCCTTGTTCTGTTTTAACCTTGGGGTATGATCATCACTTTTGTTCTTGAGTTTCTTTAATTAAAAATGAAGCCTTGATGCATGTAATGAACTAAAGTTGATAACTTAAGGTTGGGTAAGGTTAAACACACCTTAAAATGCATGTTTAAGCCTCTGGAATCATGAAATGAACCACATTTGGGTAGGATATCTCGCGAAATGCAGAACTGCATTCTGTCGCGAAATATCCGGATATTGACATTCGGATATGGGGTCTGTTGATATCCGGATATGGATATCCGAATATGACCCCGACATATATCCGGATTGTTAGTATATGGATGTCCTAGAGACAATCTTTTGATTAGATTAGGACATATGTGGACCTTTTTATATTGTCGCAAATAAATAATAAGCATTCTTTATCCTGTTTCATATTTTGTCTCAATATTATTGTTAATATATTATATGAGTAACTGGATAAACTCCTTAGAATAAAATAGATATCTCTCGAGTATCTATGATGAGATCACGATCATGAGGATTTAAGGATACCAGAAGTTTATTCCTAATTTTATGTTCCTAGTCTAGAGACACTGAGAATGGGGATCAGTAATCTTGGGTAAGACTAGCACGACTTATCTACTTGTATTCGGATACAAGGTAAAGACCTCATGAGCTACAGATATGGAGATATCTTAGCTAAAGTCGTGGGTGGACCTATAAGGGTATAGCTCGCACTGAACAAACCCACAAAGAGACTCTATGAGGAAATCTTACAAAAGTATCATTAGAACAGACCATAAGTTGTCACCTAGACTGTGTTCTAGAAGGCATGTTTTGATTGTATACCTCGTCTGCCTGAAACATGGAGACTCATAGGTATACTTTTGGGCATGTCCTTAAAGAGCACAGGCCTAGGGTGATAAACTGAAGGAATTCGTCAAATCTCTGTAAAGGATTAAGTTATTCTTAAACCGGAGAAATTGGGATGACATTTACAGGACTCGGGAATCTATGCATAGTAAAAGAGATCATGAGATGATCTGCCTTTAGAGTCAGTAAATTGAAGATTCCCTATTTCGAATTAAAGCTTACCCTAAATCGCAAGGGTTGATGCATTTCTTCACCCTAGATTTAAAGGGAAGGTAACCGAGACGAAAAGAAATACATACGGTAACCAAATATATGTAATAGGATGATAATGTCATTAACCTAACTAGCTCTGGGGCAACAAAGCATTGCTAGTGCTCTGTGTTGTCATTAAATGGGTTGTGGGCTTGTTGGGTCCAAGCCCATTTATGTCAGTGGCTATGTTGGGCCTAATGGGTCACACACTAACACCTTATTGTCTTGATGATATAGCATTAAATATATTGGGCCTAATAAAGGTTGTTAGCCCAAGAAGAAGTTTGGAAGCCCACCTAAGAGGGAAAGGGCGCATGGTAATTGTAATGGGCTTGGATGGTCCAAGACATTATTAATTAATTTAATTAGTTAAATTAATTATCAAATATTTAAATTTAGAATTTAAATTTAGAATTTGAATTTAGAATTTAAATGTTTGAATTCGAATTTGAATTGGCTATGAAAAGTTGTTTCATAACAAAAGGATAAGATAAGATCTTGTTGGAACAAATCCCTAGTATCAAGAGGAGATATTTGAGCATCATCCAAGGTTGTTTGGGGCGCTTATTTGGGTTGTTATGAGTGTCATTTAGTCAACCAAGTAAGCTCCAAATCAGATTTGGTTGGTTGAGAGAATAAGTGAGTAAGTTGGTTCAAATTTGAATGCAACTACTCAATGTATTTGGACTGCATTGTGGACCAAAGGGGCGCACCATATGGCTGGCCATATGATGGTCATTAGGTCAGAATTTTGACAAGGTTCTAGACCTAGTCTCATGAGGATTAAACGATAGGTTGTTGGGAAATTTGAATTGCGACAACTTCACCTTTTTCTCCCTTGGTGTGCGCCACTTTGATCAGATTTTTAAGTGAAAAATCTGACTTGAATGCTTAGACTCTCTCATCTCCTTTGGTCATCCTTTTGTTAGGTTTTTCTTAAGAGAGTTTTGAAGAGTATCCTAACCACTTCTCATCAATTCCATGCGCCACTTTTGTGAAGTTTTAAGCTGAAAATTTCACTCATCTAAACACATTAACCTTGCCTCCTCCTTCATCTATTGAACGCCTAGCCAGCCTTCTTTGTGGTGTTTAATTGGTTGCTTTTCAAGAAGGGTTCTGCATCTTGACGTAGGGTGGTGTGGATCAACATTAGAGGGTTTGAACCCTTTCAAACCTTACATTGATCACCTTGGAGTTTTAATCACGAACAAGGTATATCATTACGTCCTAAAGTACATATCTTGATTGGCATGTGTGTTTCCGCTTTTGAAATTTTTTTGTTTTCATCCTCACATGCCTACGGCCTTCAAGGCCATTTTCTTTCAAGTGGTATCAGAGCCCGGTTGCTTTACTATCGGCGGGTGATGGTACTTTGTTTGTGAAATTTGTTTTCTCACGGTCAAAAGTTCTTTAAAGAGGTTAAAGATTGATTCTTTGCATGTGGATATAAATTTCAATACTTTAAAATGTTAAAGATTATTTACAAAAAAAAAAATGTTAAAGATTGTCTTTTATGAACTTGATTAATATGATTATGGTGTTCATATATCTACGTGTACTCATGGTTTAGTTTCTTTATAATTCTTTGTGATAATTTTCAAAAGAAACATTTTTTTGAAAAAGGAATATGATTCTGCCATGATGTGAATATTCAAATGCCTGATTTTCTCCAAGATTTTATTTCAAAATGCATGAAATGTTCATGGCATATCTTGATCACATGAATAAAATTAGGGTTCTTGATCTTGATTTTGTGATCTTGATAATTTTGGACTTTGGTTAGATGAATTGTTCATGATCATAGCATAAATTTTTGTGATAAAATTTCTCATACATGTGAATGTGTGGTTCGGCCATATTGTGATATGGTTGTGTTTATGGTTTAATTTTTGTGTTCTTTAAGAAAGAATTTAAAAGGATTTGAATTATGTATAATGATACAAGATTCGGCCATTTTGGAAAATTAGGAGATTTTGAAATTTTGATTATTGTTTTGATATTTTAATTATTAAATTATCAAGATATATGTGAGAACATGTTTAATATAATATTTTGTGCTTGCAAGTTGTCTAACTTTTCAGGTGCAAAAGGGATGGGGATGGTCATGGTGTCCCAATTTAATTTTCAAATTTTAAATTAAAGGTGTAATTTTGCTCTATTTCAAATAGAGGTGTAAATTTGAATTTTAAATTTTGTATATTCATTTGTCCCTCCAAAGATGTTTTGGAGTTTCTTTAATTATTTTGTAATTAGAGAATTAGGCTAGTGGCGTTTAGACGACAAGGAGCCATAGCTTAAGAAGCAAGATGGACGAATGCACGAGCACCATGACCGTCTCAAATAAAATTGTTTTATATTCTTGTATGTTTTTAAACGACTAGTATGCATGAGATGGTGTATCGCGGATGTATGCTTTTATGTTTTTAAACGACTAGTATGCGTGAATTGGACAAATTGCATTTGTATGTATTATCGTGCACGTCCAATTACGACTAGTGTAATCCGATAGATGCTTGACATAGGTTACGACTAGCAAGATAATAATACATATGCGTTTGATGAGACTTAATAAACCCTAAATAAAAGGAACCCTTAAAAGAATTAATTATTAAGTGCATGATTACCTCTCACCACCAATATTACTCAAACCTCCTCTAAATAGTGGTGCTCCATAACTCATTTGGGACCCACTATTTCGTTGAGTAAGAGTAGTATTAGAAGTGTTAGACACTTAGGGGGCTGGTTAGTGCTTAACTGAGAACATGAGTTGCAGGCTCAGTCGGGCTCATGTGCTTAAGGTAATAGTGCTAGGTTGGTTGCATGAGATGCACCACTAAGTGACAAGGAGTTGTCAACCTAATGTTAAGAGAGGGTATGAGATACTGTTGATAAAGATCAACCCATTATTTAATTTAATCTTGCGGTCTCAGACGAGGGCTAAAATAATTAATCGCACTCTTAAAATCCCACTAACGTAAAATCTAAAAGTAGGACAACCCTAAGTCAAAGTTTAAGGGTCGTTGACTTAGATAAAATAGTGGGAGGGGCATATTATTTAATGATTTGCTCTTATTACACGACAATATATATTAATTAATCTATCTTTACATTTTTTAGTTTTTAGTACGACTAATCCACTGTCACTGTGCTCAATACTCGATACGAACAAATTAACTGGTCCTAACTTTATGGACTGGTATCGGAACGTCAGAAATTTTCTGCGGGCCAAAAAAGTTGCTTTTGTCCTTGACACTGTTTTACCTATTGCGCCTAAAGAAGGGGAAGATGGGTTTGCGAAATTTGAATTCGAGGCCCACAAGCAACACATGGATGATAATGTGATGGCTTGTTGCATCATGCTGGCATCCATGTCACACGAGCTGCAGAAACAGCACGAGCATATGGATGCCCCCTCCATTGTCCTTCATCTCAAAGAGTTGTATGATAAGAAGGATAAGCATGAAAGGTATGAGACCTTTAGGGAATTGTTCCTATGCAAGATGACTGAAGGCATGTCTTTTAACCGCCATGTCCTGAAGGTGATAGCGCTCATTGAGAAGCTAGAGGGTCTAGGCTTCATAATGGATGCTGAATTAATTAATGACTTAGTTCTATCATCTCTTCCTCCTTCTTTCAGTGAATTCATTATGAATTACAACATACATGGGATGCTTGTGAGCTTGCCAGAGTTGTTAAGTATGTTAACAACTGCTGAAGTGTCTATCAAGAAGGATAAGACACAAGCTCCTCTGATTGGTAGGCCTAAAAGGCCAAGGGCAAAGAGCCTGCAAAAGGCAACTCCCTTAAGCCCAAAGGAAAACCCAATAAGAAGAAAGTCAAAAAGAAAGGTAAGAGTGCACCCAAGGACAAAAGCGATGTTGTGTGCTTCCATTGTGGCAAGAAAGGCCATTGGAAGAGGAATTGTCCAGACTACCTGAAGAGTGTGAAGGACAAGAAGCATAGTGATGCTTCTACCTCAGGTATTTACATGATTGAGATAATTATTCTTGTGCTAATCCGACTTCATGGGTATTGGATACCGATTGTGGTTCTCATATCTGCAATGTGTTGCAGGTGCTTAGGAGCCCTAGAAGATTGGAGAAGAACGAGGTGGACCTTCGCGTTGGTAATGGAACAAGAGTTGCTGCTTATGCTGTTGGAGATACCGACCTCATTTTGCCTACGGGCCTTTTATTGCATTTGAATAATTGTCTTTATGTTCCTAGCATTTCTAGAAACATTATTTCTATTTCTTGTTTAGAACAAGATGGTTTTGCTTTCACTATTAGGGATGGTACATTTTCTATCATTTCGAATGATATTTTTTTTTAATGTTTCTTTAATAAATGGCTTATATGTTTTGGAAATGGGAACTGAAGTGCTCAATGTAGATGTGAAACGACCTAGGACATATAATAAATCTTATCTTTGGCAATGTAGACTAGGGCACATAAACGAAACAAGATTGTCTAGGATGCATGCAAATGGATACCTAGATTCCAAGGATTTGGAATCCTATGGACAATGTGAATCTTGTCTAGCTGGAAAAATGACTCGTCACAAGCCCAAAGGGCTTGAGAGTCATAATAGGGCTAGTGAGTTATTCGAACTCATTCACTCTGATGTTTGTGGCCCAATGTCTATAGAGGCTAGAGGAGGCTACTCCTATTTCATTACCTTTACTGATGATAAATCGAGATTTGGGTACGTGTACCTAATGAGATATAAATCCGAAGCTTTTGAAAAATTCAAAGAGTTTAGGAATGAAGTAGAGAAACAACGTGGCAAGATGATTAAGACATTGCGATTAGATCGTGGTGGTGAATATCTGAGCCATGAGTTTCAGGATAATTTGAGAGAAAATGGAATTCTCTCGCAGTTTACTGCACCTTACACACCACACCAAAATGGTGTCTCCGAAAGGAGAAACAGGACCTTGTTAGACATGGTCAGGTCTATGATGAGTGAGACTAAACTTCCAAAATCGTTTTGGGGATATGCCTTAGACACGGCGACAAACCTTCTAAATAGGGTACCGTCTAAATCTGTTCAGACTACACCATTTGAGATATGGAATGGTAAGAGACCCAACCTGAGTTACCTCAGGGTATGGGGATTGCCAGCATATGTCAAAGTGTTGGCATCAGACAAGCTTAGTGCTAAGAGAACGAAATGTCTATTTGTGGGGTATCCTAAAGGTACTAAGGGATACTACTTTTACTCCATGGATGAACACAATGTGTTTGTGTCCAAGAATGCTGAGTTCCTTGAGAAGGATTTTATCTCTCAAGGAGTCAGTGGGAGTAAGATTGATCTTGAAGAAGTTCAAGGCCACAAGAACAGATTGAGGAACCCGAATCTGTTCCACAGGCGACGTTCTCCATTGGAGAAGTAAACACACGACTCCGTAGGTCTACTAGGGTCATCTATCCACCTGAGAGGTATGGGCTTGTGATTGAGAATCAACAAACCATCGAGGATGCTGAACCTAGTAAGTATGAGGAGGCGGTCAAGGATGTTGACTCTTCTAAATGGCTTGAAGCCATGGAATCTGAAATAGATTCGATGCATCAAAACAAGGTGTGGACCTTGGTTCCTAAACCACAAGGAATAGTTCCTATCGGTAATAAATGGGTCTTTAAAAGAATGACTGATGCAAATGGCAACGTTCAAACCTACAAAGATAGGTTGGTTGCGAAAGGATATCGTCAAAGTCAAGGAGTTGGTATATTCGTTTTGATGAAGTCGTTAGGAGTAACGATTTCATCAAGAACGAGGTTGAACCTTGTATTTACAAGAAGGTTAGTGGGAGTAATGTCATTTTCTTGGTACTTTATGTAGATGACATATTACTTATAGGAAATGACATCCCCACTTTACAAAAAACGAAAGACTGGCTTTTAAAAAAGCTTCACCATGAAGGATTTGGGAGAAACGACTTTTATGCTTAGTATAAGATCTATAGAGATAGATCCAAAAGGCTGCTGGGTTTATCTCAATCCACGTATGTTGACAAGATGCTAAAGAGGTTTAGCATGGAAGGGTCGAAAAGGGGTTTTCTTCCCGTCAGTCATGGGGTACATCTTTCCAAGGCTATGTGTCCTAAGTCACAGCCTGAGAAGGATCGCATGAGTGGAATTCCATACGCTTCAGCTATTGGATCCATCATGTATGCCATGATATGTACGAGACCAGATGTCTCATATGCTTTGAGCATTACGAGCAGATACCAGTCAGACCCTGGAGAAGGTCACTGGACAACAGTCAAGACCATCCTTAAGTACTTGAGAAGAACTAAGGATGCGTTTCTGGTCTATGGTAGGGTTGATGAGCTTTCAGTGAAAGGATTCACTGATGCCAGCTTTCAGAGTGACAAAGATGACTGCAAGTCACAGTCAGGATTTGTATTCACCTAGCCGATTCTCTGACGAAGGCTGTTTCTCAAAGAAAACATGATAGTCATTATGAGGCTTTGGATATACGACTTAGGTCAGATTGGCTCTAGGCCAAGTGGGAGCTTGTTAGTATATGGATGTCCTAGAGCCTATTCTCAGTTTTTCTACGTAGAGTGGAGGTTGATCAGCATTCTCCTACTGTTCCATTGCCTTCCTCTTCACCTTGAGAGCCAAGAAGTCATCTTCCTTCTTGGTTTTCTTCATCAAATCTCCTAGTGTGGGTGTGCATTAGACTTGTGAGGTTGAGAGACACCTTTTTCTGAGTTTTTAGCCACTGTTTTGTGAGGTTCTTGGGGATGACTTGTTGGTTGAAGTGGTGGGAGCCATTTTCTTGGTTGTGGGAGCTTCAAGTTGAGACCTTTGTGAAGAAAAGACCAATCTTGAAACCTATTTTCGTTCACCTTGGTGTCTGCATCATAAGAGCTAAAGGGAGAGCTCCAAGAGCACCTCCTTGTTTTGTTTTAACGTTGGGGTATGATCATCACCTTTGTTCTTGATCTTCTTTAATTAAAAAGGAAGCCTTGATGCATGTAATGAACTAAAGTTGATAAATTAAGGTTGGGTAAGGTTAAACACACCTTAAAATGCATGTTTAAGCCTCTGGAATCGTCAAAAGAACCACCTTTGGGTAAGATATCTCGCGAAATGCAGAACTGCATTCTGTCGCAAAATATCCGGATATTGACATCCGGATATGGGGTCTGTTGATATCCGAATATGGATATCCGGATGTGATATCCGGATATGACCTCGACATATATCCGGATATTCTGGGTTTTCGATGAACAATAGCTGTACTGTTCAGACAGAAGGCTGTTATGGGTTTGTGGACCCTAGATTGATGAAGTTGAACTTCTGTAATGATTAACCTAAGTCAGAATCTAAGTGATTAAGGGCTTATGGCTTTGTGAGAAGCCTAAAGACATGAAACGTAAAGGAAAACCATTGTCTTTATATCGTATGCTTTGAGCTGTGTTTGGGCTTTGAGCTGTGTTGGACTCTTGGCTTGGATTGTTAGCTTGCAAGTAAGCTTTCGTGTCATCGGCTTAGCCATTGTTTGTTCCATCATGTCCCATGGGGGGATGGTTATATGCATGATGTGTTTTCATGTACTGTTTTATTGAAATGTTATTGAGCTGTTAAGTGCAATTGCCTTATGATATGTATGTGGTGTTTCGCCTAGACAGGAAGCCATGGGGTGGTCCTGTGGGCGGGTACAGCATGGGCATGTACTGTGTGGGTAATAGACGTATTCCTGTACTTCTCTGATCAGTAGAATAGTTATAACACGCATGACATGATGATCTGCTGCATTGCACTGTTTTGAAACTTATACTGTTTTACTGCTTTTGGAACTTATATTGCACATGTAAGTGAGCTTGGGGTGGAAGATCCTTGAGGACCCCCTTGCCTTACTGAGATTTCTGTTTAGAGATCTCACCCTATGTTTGGGGCGCTTATTTCAGGTTCAGGTAACCCAGGGGTTAAGACCTCTAGCGGCAGGAGGCCGGAGCTTAGCTGATACTGCTGTTTATATGATGATATGTTTGGGTGTTGGATTATATCTACTGATGATATGCTATTAGCTTGTTATTGCTATGTTGTTGTTGTTGAGACTCTGTTGGCTTTGTCGTTTATTTGGTGAGCATGAGGATTGTCCATGCCACATTGATTGAATATGTCTTATTTTGTGTTTGTGTTGTATAAACTATCAGGATTGGTCCGGACTACGTGTTGTAGATCCGTGATTTAGATACTCACTCATTTATCTACTGAGGTATTTCAGTTAACTGTCTTTTGCAATTTACATACATGCGATGTTTTTATGAAAATGATTAAGTAATCAACTTGGCTAAGTTTAATGATGTCATAATTGAAAAGAAAAAGATATTCTGCATTTTTAATTAAGCATGGCTTAATATGATGACATGTTAACAAACCGGGTATACACGGGGTGTTACACAACCTTGCTCCTGGAAATCTAGTTTGCAGTAGTCACTTTGCCAAAAACATAACCAGAGTTATACAACTCCAATTGAGACATATAATATGTCTTTGGAAACCTTGAGATGTCTGGTTTAACATAGTAAAATATTATAATTTTTAGCGAAAGAATTGCAACACCAGTTTTAAAAATGATAAATGTGATTTAGTGCCGAACCGGGTAATAGAGCCCATTTCTTTGAATTGTTCTCCAATGGAAGTGTTGCGGATCTAGCAAGTGCACTAGTCGTACAAGTAATAAAATGATGAGTAAAGATCGTTCCCACGAGGAATTGTGTTCAAACACCAATATACCATAGAAAACTAATTTGAATCAAATAAGAGTTTGTAAAAATCATGAATAATTTGTCACCAGAAAATTGATTTTGAGTAAATTGACACAAGTAAATATGGATTAGGAATTAATAAAAACAACAAGTAGTCAGAAAACAACTTTCCTCCATGATAAACCATATAAGAATTGATCATATGATGAATTCCTTTCCATGTGGTGTTAATCAACCTTTTACTTATCATCAAGATGTAATCCCTTACTACCCTGATAGAAACATTAATCAGAAACCCCAATCCCTTGGTGATTTCTTTCTTAATACATGCATGAAATACTAAGGTTTTAAGATTACATCAGAACTCTAACATCAATCCCTTGAGTACTAGAATTCTGATGTTGAGATTATCAAATACAGAAGTCATATAAACATCCCTGTTCTATACTACTTCATTGATAGAAATAATTAACTCAGAAAATCTCAAATCAGCACATGAAAAATACTTCATCATATTAATCAAATCAACATAATATTATCATGGAGTTCCATTGCATTCAGACTACAAAGACTCTACTCAGACATGACTAAGGAATAAATAAGAGAAGAAGAAGCAAACTTCATTTCCATGTTGAAAGTCTTCAATCTCCAAATTATTACAAGGAGATCCTAATACAAAAACTAAAAGAATTTAGAGAGAAGTCAGACTAAGTTTAAGAGAGAGAGAGAGAGTTCAGATCCCCCAAGATTCTCCTCTAAGTGTCAAGGCTTTGCCTTATATAGTGTTACAATTAAAAACAGAAAACTGATGTGGGCGCTAAAACGTCCATAAGTGGCCGTTTTAGCGTCCATGCTTTACGTATGCTCAACTGCTTTTAATTGATTTCAACGCTAAAACGTTAAGGAATGACCGTTTTAGCGTCCAAACTTGGTGAATGCTCAACTAACTTTAACTGACTCCAACGCTAAAACGTTTGATTTGGACGTTTTAGCGGTGAAGACCAGAATCTTTTTCCACTTTAGGGCGCTAAAACGCATATTGCAGGCCGTTTTAGCGTCCAAGACCAGCAATTTTCCATCTTCTTAGTGTAGCAGCGCGCTAAAACGCTCTGTGTGGACGCTTTAGCGCTCATCACCAGCAAGTTTTGGCCTCTTCCTGTAACAAGGCGCTAAAACGCTCAGTGTGGACGTTTTAGCGCTCAACACTTAGGCAATTTTTCTCCTCTTGAGCTCCAGAATCTTCTTCCTTCTCCAGTTGTCTTTCAAGCTTGCTTTTCCTACAAGAATCAGACAAATTTCCAATAAAGCTCTTGAACTTGTAATTGAGGACATCTTAGGACATTAACCTTGTTTTTCATCATTTAATCACACAATTTGATCCTAATTCCTGCTAAAAACCATGATGAACTAAGGGTTCATCAGGAAGGAATCATGAACCCTTGTTAATGCTTTAGGAACTTAAGGAGACTAGTTTGGACCTTTGTAAAATATATTTAAGTCATAACTTAAGTAACTGATACTTTGGAAAAACCCTTATGTATTATTAAGGGGAGAAAGATAGCATCTCATTATATGTGATAGACTATAATGTGTTTATTAATTGTCTTTACATCTTGAAATGGGTTGTGATATTGTGAAGGTCTGTGATTGTGGCCTCTTGGATACTGATAGTGTATTGGAGGGTATTGATGTAATAGATAAGCTTTCAATTCTTAGGGTTAATCCCTTGTTCTTTCCACCAAACTCCGTAGGAGGATGGTTTATTGGCATATGTATATATGATATACTATTTGTTAAAATGAGATATTGATATATATATTATGGTATGTTTTGTAATCGAACTTGTGTTATAATATGTTGATATATGGGTGTAGGGTATAAAGGGAATCATTATGTTTTTGGGTAAGTTGCAGACATGTGTAATGCCTACATTGTTCTTTGACCTGTTGAACCGAGTTTGCACACATTACATGATATATAATTCATTATATTGTTTTATGAGGATTAACTGTTTTCTATGATTACACTGTTTTATAATTATTATGCTGAAAAATGAACTTGAGGGCGGAGTAATCCTTCAAGAACCCCTAGTTTATCAAAATTGTCATCTCACCCCGTCTAGGGAATATTTTTCAGATGTTGAGATCTATGAGATAGATACATCTCGAGACAAGAGGTCGACTTAGAGATTATAGCATGATATGAGGTATGCATTGTTGGGATATATTGTTTATATATTCCTATAAGGCATTATAAGAGAAACAGGAAATCAGGCTATGATATTCCAATTCCATATAATATAATTTTTTGTGGAAATGAAATTTTCTGTCTAATTAATTATTAGATTGTTTGTTCAGTTAAGTAGAATTTACCACTCTACTTATTTAATCTAAACCATAGCGTAGTGACCAAGATCCTTTTACTATTTAGAATATTAGTATGACAAAAATACCTTTCTTCCTTCATTTTCTTTTTTCATGAAAGAGGGACATATTAGACCATTAATCCCTAGACTAAAACAAAAGTAAATACATAACACCTCACTCTATACTCTTATTACCACCGTGAACCAAGATTTCTCTATTCCCTTCTTAGTCTCTCTTGGTCAACATCCAAATCCATAAACACACTGTTGTTCATCCAACATTCTTTTTCTTCTCCTTGCCATTATATATATATATATATATATATATATATATATATATATAATTGACTTCTCAACAAAAAGGAGACTTAACCACCAGTCTTTTCCCCCTTGTTTGGGTAATACACGATGGATACTCTAGAAGGGTAAACTGAAACTTCAATGGGGGAGTGAAGCTTGTGCATATGGAGTTAGGAGCTGAAGTTGAAGGAAAACCATGAAAAGAAAGCTTGCAGTGTGAGCTAATTTTGGTTAGGACTAAGACAGAACAAGAGTGGGTGTAGCACCCCTTGCATGTTCAAAATCCTCCCTCCCCAGGCTTTTCCTCAAGTTCCATCTTCCATATTAATGTTCGAAGTACCTTGACAAGGGGTAAGGGACTGTAATGTTTTGCATGTCAATGTTTGTTGGTAATAAATAGACCATCTTACGATTTAGAACACTTCTTATGGATTGTTGTAAATTTATAGTGATCACATTCCTTATTTAATATTGTTCTGAAGCCCTGACTAATAAACACCTAGAAGATGCTTGATAAAATTAACATGAGAAGTTTGGAAGGAATGTAGGGACCGAACCTTTTATATTGACAACCACTGGGTAGTATTTTGCTTTCTTGTTCAACCATAAGCTTGTAGATGATAGGCCTAAATAATAGAAGAATAGCTATGTTTTGTTCGGCCTTAGAAGAAGACATTACAATCAGTCTTGCAATCATGAAAATTGGGAACAATTAAGAGTATATAGGGGTTTAAATCTTCAAATCCTAGAAGTAATATTGCGATTGAAAACTGAAAGTGTGACATGGATGTGTTCTAGGTGCAAGTGGCGGCTCGGAAGTAACTTCAAGAAAGAACTATAGGTTAATTGGAATCTTCACCACAATGTAAGTGTGTAGCTTCCTTTGATTGCATTGAATGAATTGCATGACCTTGTGTGTGAAATGCCATGTGTATATACAGTTACAGGAATGATTTATACGGGTTGAGTGATTCCCCATGATTAAAGATATGGGTTGAGATTGATTCCCAATGATTGAAGATATAGGTTGAGTGATTCCCTATGATTGCATAAGGGTTGAGTGATTCCCCGTGATTAAAGATAAGGGTTTAGATTGATTCCCCATGGTTTTATGTGTATGTGACAAGTTGGCTGCTATTTACATGCTGGCTGCTATTTATGTGTATATGTTGATGTGTTCTATGCCTTGTTGTCGTGCTGGAATTTAATGTAAGAAAAGGAATGTTGCCACTTATTGAGTTTATCTCACTCTTTATTGGGCTGCTATTTTGCAGGTTTATATGAGTTAAGCAGTGCTTGTTGGAAGACTGTTATGTTGACTTATTTATGACTAGAGAAATGAACATGGATATTGTAATAGCCTGTTGTACACTGATATTGTTAACATTGATTATGATATTAAGTGCAGTTACAATCACAACAATTTATTTATAAAAATGCGAGTAAACTTTTTACTTTTCATTACGTGAGCATTTAAAACAATAATAAAGCGTAATGAGTAAAAGCTGTGATCATAACTGAAAACTAAACTTGAAATAATTATAAATAATTCCTAACTATCATATAATGCTTCTCTCAAGTCACTAAGGGATTCCCATAAACCCACTTAGCATATTTCTCACTTTTATGGTTTTTACATAACTGAACATGGTTCAGTAATCTGGACACTGCAGAAAATCCGCATGCTATAAACCTCTCGTCTTTTAGTATGTTATTCTAGACTTAATTATCTTTCCAACAAGCTATCACACGCTCCATAAAGTTCTCATTTTCTCCAGTTATCACCGTTTGAAGTTGGACAAGCAAAGCTGACAGCCAACCACTACTCTTTCAACAATTCTGGACAAACTACTCCACCAATTGCTCTCAATTTTTATACCGTAAACTAGACACCTCAACCTTCAATTTCATCAAGGGCCTAATTTGACCAAAAATTGAGGGAGAAATAAATTTCCCAATTCAGTAACCCGACAGCCCCAAGTGCAAGGCCATTCTGGACAGTCCGTATTCAAACACCTCTACAGGTCAGCATACAACTCAAATAGCTACCAAATTTTGATACAACATAGTTGACATCTCAAGCTTCAAAATGGTTTATGGAATGTCCCTATTGAACTTTTGTGGAGGGTGATATGCTCTCCCAAAGTTCACCCAAAATCTACCATTTTCTAGAAAATTCGACAGCATCTCCTTTGTTTATTCAACCTATTCCACTTTATCAAAAGTGTGTTAACTATCATCAATGGTACCTAATATTTAAGGGTGGAACTCAAGGACCAGAAATGCCTTGGTGCTCTTACAACCCACACCAATTTATATCAATTTTCTCACTTTACATTTCATTTCTTACATTTTAAAACTTATACCATTTCAATCACTTTGATCCAATTGCATGCATTCTTTAAACATACACATATTCATAACCTAAAGTAGGCCTATTTCCCTTTCATTATATAACATGCTTCAATATTACACAATGTCCAATATTACAGTACAAGTCTCCAATTACAACATAATACAATAATCTTTCAATTACAACATAAAGAAAGTAACCTCAACATAAAGCATAACAAATGTACAACTAGACTTAGACTAAAAGATGACATGAACAAATATGACAATATGTATAACACCTCGTATTTCTAAAACATATAATTATATTTGAATATAAGGATTTAAGGGTAGGATTAGTAAAAATCCTGAAATTAAGGCCAAAATACAAAGGAAGGGTAAAACGGTAATTAGCCAAACACGTAACCCTAGGAAGGTAAAATTGAGTAGGAGGTCTCAAATAAGAAAAATAATCCTGGAAATGGATTCAGAACAAAAAATTGAGTGGTTAGGCAAGTTTCTGAAAATTCGCGATACAGTTGCACCGTAAAACATGCCAAATGAATTTCGAGCTCTAGGTTTAGATATAAGTTATAAATGGTATATAAGATTAGGAAATATGATTTCTGGCGAAAATTGATTGAAATTAGTGTGTTTGGGGAAGCGTGCCCACGACGCGCATAACAGCTTAAAACTGCGATTTCTCTGAACGACCGGAAAACTCCGGATTCACGAAATTAGTAGACTTGCCACCATGGAAAACACAAAATTCTGGTCATTCTCTCTCCTCCCTCCTTCAAGAAACCAGCGCCCCCACCATGGATGTCCAAGAAAAGCTTCAAAACTTCTCCTCCTCATAACTCCCTCCATACAACCTCAAATCAAGAAAAGTTTGTGAGCAAAGTTGTTGGAAATCATCATTCGAACACATCCCACCGATTAGTTTTCCTTGAAACCCTCTCATTTGAGAGAAAAGGGGCAAAACCAGCCACGGATTTGAGAGGAGTTCTGTGATTTTTGGAGTTGTTTCTTCCAGCCATTTCTTGGGGATCACTTGGAGAGGTCCTAGGCCAAACTTGTGAGTATATTTCATCACTTTTTATGGCTTGATTCATGATTCTAAATTTTGAAAATCTAGAGCTAAATTGTGTGATTGATGTAGTTAGAGAGCTCAAATGAAAATTGTGTATTAGACAATTGTGGCTTAGAATGATGTTTTAGTGTGATAAATGTCATAAAAAGTATTGATGAAATTGGGATTTTAACTTAGTAATTTTTGGTTAAGGTTTCATGACTTTGTGAAATTGATGTATTATAGGATTGTGTAATTGAGTTGTTGAGTGTTTATATGAGTTAATAGTAGGATTGTATGATGTATTGAATTGTTGAATTGGATTGAATACCCTTTGATGGGAGGCCATGTACATTTCAGCCATCGGAAGGCTTGTAGGGTGTGATGATGCAAAAATTATTTAATTGATGTGTTGTTGTTATATGGTGTTTAGAGGTGTGGTGTGAAGAGTGGATGCATGGAAAATCAAAGGAAAAATAATTGGATTGTGTGTGATGTGCATTTGGACCTAGAGTGGAATAATTGGGAAAAATGATGATGTGATGGTGTAGGATGTAAAGTGGGACCTAAAATGGTGTTGTGGTAGCCTTAGGATGCTAAAGAAAAATAAAAATAAAATTTAGGAAAATATTTTGGTATTTAAGCCTATGTTGGCCGAACCTACCATGTGTAGGGGAGGATTTTTTATGTTTTGTGATCTTGGTGGATTTCACCTTGTATTGATGATCCTTGTGTGATCATTGTAGGTTGCCTCCCGCAGAATTGAACTCAGAACCGTGAGCTTGGTGGGTTGCCTTTGGTCCCGGACCAAATGGATTTTGGCATTTCTGTTTGTACCAAGCTCGGGAACGTATTGAATTGGAGCTGTAAGAAGGAGATTATTCAGGTAATCCCTTGGTATTGGGGTTTGATACCCGTGTGTGCTCCACCATGCCCGTTGAGGGTAGTGGTTGAAGGTGTATGTGAATAATGTAGTATAACATATTCATGCATTATTGTATGTTTAGTGGTACATAGGATGTACCGAGTCTCTGGCCAGTAGACTGTTGCCTTCGGGCGTTACGGACTTCCACTGGATAGGTCTCCATGAGGGAGTTCCAATTGACCTGGGGTCGTGGTGTGTGATCCGTAGAGGAGCACACTAGGAAGTCTCGGGTGGATATAGATTGAGGGTGCCTTGGTTGATGTTCTGGGAACACTCCTTGGTTTGAAACCCGTAGGCTATGTGCCGAGGCCAATAGGCCGGACGTTGCGTGGCTTTGGCATTGACTATTCCACCTTCGCCGTATTTTGTTTCCCTATACTTCCCTACTTCACTAAATCCCTTGCTTTATCTCGTTTTAAATGTTGTACTGTATTATTGATATGCATCGAAGTGAGCCATTGGGCGAAATATTCTCTCCAGAACCTCTGGGTTACTGAGATATATCTGTATATCTCACCCCGCTTTGGAGACTTTATTTCAGGTTGTGCCAGTTGTAAGAACCTGCACTGTTAATTAAGGAAGTTAATTAATTAATTAAGAGAAATTAGGAAATAGTTCCATAATTGACCTAATAATTATGACAAGGCTTAAATAATTATGGTAAGTGAGTAATAATGCTGAAAGTCGCTTATCTGATGAAAAGCGCAGATACCGGTTCTACTACCCGGTATAAATGCATACCGGTGAAGTATCCCGAAAAATTATAATAAGTGTGAGAATATTCCTAGAATAATATGTAGGACTTGTAAAACAAGTTTCAAGTTAAAATAATGAGAACTGGTGCCAGAACTGATACTGACTATGGAAAAGCGCGTACCGGAAAGGTGCTGCAAAAAAAAAAAAATATGACAAATCTTAGAAAAATGAGTAGGTTCAGAATCCTAAGTTTGGGATTAAAATGATAAGCGTAGCTATTAATGCTAATACTGCGCGATTAAACTTAAACGCGACTATAAATACAAGGGCACACATTTCTAGGTCAGAATTTTCACACTTCCTACGTGGGTTTTCTGATCCTCTTGGCTGCCACCCTCTCCACCTTACTCCATAGTCTTCTCCTTCATGAAACTCAACTAAGGAACCATCTTTCTTCATTGTTCCTTCACCAAAACATCATATCTTGGTGTGTGCTAGCATTGTGTGGTTGAAAGGCTAGTCATTTCTGAGTTGTAGCTTCAGTTTGGGAGGGTGTGGGTGCTGACTTCTTGGGTTTGTGTGGAGGGAGTCATTTTCTTAGGATTTGTGACTTCAAGAAGCCACCTTTGATGGAAAAGGGCCAAGCTTGGTGATCATTTTCGTGGCCTCACTTGTGTAGCATATTTGGGTGGTATAGAAGCCACTAAATCACTGCCATTTTCTGAGTTCTTGATCCCATAGGTATACCATGATCATTTCTTTTTAAATTTCATGACTTTATCTTGTTTTGAGTCTTTTAAAAAGGAAAACTTTGATGATTCAAGTAAAAGGTTGTTAATTTAAGTGTAATATAGTAGTTTGAACTTCTGTTTGTGGGTAAATCGAAGGTGGGAACCTTAGGAGGCCATGGGAGCTCGAATTATGCAGAAAAATCTGCATTTTTGTGTTTTTGCACAGGTGGTAATCGATTACCTTTGAGTGGTAAGCGATTACCATGAAGGGTAATGGATTACCCCCTGTAAGGTAATCGATTACCTAGTGCAAATGTGACAGCAACGACCTAGTTTAGTAAAATTGCGACATCTCCAGCTACAGGGCTCCAAATAGAGTGAGGTTTGGACCTATGTGAAGCTAACACCTAATAGGGCTACAACTCTGTAAAATTTCGTAGCCATTGGATAAGTGTTTCGATCTCAGTGGAAATTTTGAGTCGCGTGTTGGTTGCTGGAAATTCCGTTTGCAGCAGTCACCTTGCGTAAAACATAACCGGAGCTATATAACTCCGATTGAGACGTATATTATGTTGTTGTAAAGCTGGAGATGTCTATTTTAACATATTAAAATCTTAGAATTTTTCGGTAAAGAGTTGCAATTAAAGTTTTTAAAAGAGTAAACGCGGTTTAATGCTTAAGGCTTTAAGGAAAGCGTGCAGTAAGCAAAAATGAGAAAGAAAACGTATTCCTTTTGACATGAAATTATAGAGCATGAGTATTAATAAAATTTATTTTATAAACAGACTTTGATCCTGCTGTTTTGTGATTGTGAACTGCTGTTTGGATTTTAAGCTCGAGTATACTACTTGACAGGTAAGCTTTCGTGTCCTCGGTTTAGCCATTGTTGGTTCCACCATACCCCATGGGGAATGGTTTATATGCATGATGTATTTTCATGATTTGATGATTGGAATGCTTTTGAACTTTTATGTGTAAGGGCCTTATAATATGCATGTGTTGTTCCATTTTGACGGTAAGCCTGAGTATGTAGCGTCATACAAGATGGTGAGACTGGGGTGGATGCAAGTAGCGTCTTGCACTATTTGTAGGAGATAGAAATATACCCTGCATTTCTCTGGCCAGTAGATTATATTGACACACATGACATGGTTATCTGTGCATTACACTGACTTTGGAACTTATATATATATATTGTGTAAACTGCTTTAGAACTTATATTGCACATGTAAGTGAGCTTGGGGTGGAAGATCCTTGAGGACCCCTTTCTTACTGAGATTTCTGTTTAGAGATCTCACCCCACGTTTGGGGCACATATTTCAGGTTCAGGTAACTCGGGGGTCGAGGCCACGGGCAGCAGGAGGCCGGAGCTGAGTTAGATGTCTGCTGTTATGATGATATGTTGGTTGCTGACATGTTATTTATTGTTATTATGTTGTTCGATTTGAGACTATGTTGGGCTTTGTTGCCTTATTTGACGAGCATGGGAATTGTCCATGCCACATTGATCTATGCTTGTTTACCTAGTCTTGAGTTGTATAATAAACCAGGATTACGTCCGGTCTATGTGTAGTAGTTCTGTGACTAGAGACACAATTAATTATTTATAGTATGAGGTTATTCAGTGTAGATAGCTGTGTATTTGCAATTTACATACATGCAATATTTTGAAAAGGATTAAGTAATCAACTTGGTAATTGACAATGACATCATAATTAAAAAGAAAAAGTTATTCCGCATTTTTAATTAAGCAAAGCTTAATATGATGACATGATAACAAACCGGGTAAGTCAAGCACGCTTAACTATGGAGTTCTTCCGTTCTGGGCTACCGAAAAGAAGATGCATATTGTTAGTATAGGTAGTACCAATTAATTCTTATAAGCTATCCCAAACTGTGCAGTCTCATACCTGCACAGTCTTTGGAATCCCTCTCTTTCGGGTGTCGATTCGATTCATTCGTGCATGTAACCCCCCGCTGGAAGCCAGTCAGGAGCCGCTCCTTGTTCATGCCCTTTCGCACCGGCGATCACTCCCCGCCCTCGTCAGCGTTCAGGATGTTACATGCCCACCAGCTTCTGCCTGGTTCCTCCTCGAACCACACCGTACTGGAAGAGAGGCTTTGCTCTGATACCACTTGTAACGCTCGACCGCTTCAAGAATCAATGACTATCCCCACATACTAACACGAGATTTTTCAGTGTGCTTTTTCCTCACTCGCACACTTCCTGGGAAAACTTCCCAGGAGGTCACCTATCCCATAATTGCTCCAAGTCAAGCACGCTTAATTATGGAGTTCTTCCATTCTGGCTACCGAAAAGAAGATGCATCTTGTTAGTATAGGTAGTACTAATTAATTCTTATAAGCTATCCCAAACTATGCAGTCTCATACCTGCACAGTCTTTGGAATCCCTCTCTTTCGGGTGTCGATTCGATTCATTCGTGCATGTAACCCCCCGCTGGAAGCCTGTCAGGAGCCGCTCCTTGTCCATGCCCCTTCGCACCGGCGATCACTCCCCGTCCTCGTCAGCGCCCGGGATGTTACACCAGTGGTGTGGGAGCGGCAAGCAAGAGGCCCGTAGGATGAGCTAGTGGATTGTATGTAGAGTTAGGGCATTGGGCCTAGGCTAGACTTAGGGCATGAACACTGTATGTAGAGTTAGTATTATGCATTGTATCATTGATGTTCATGCCATAATTTGTCTAAGTTTAACTTATCTGTATCACTTTTATTTTGGAGGATTTATGTATAAATTGATGTTGTTTCTTTAAGGTTGTTGTAATATTTGTAAGAAATATTGTAAATTGTAATTTGAAGACCTTGTGTAATATTGGAGCATGTATATGATGAAAGAGCAATAGGCCTATTCTAGGAAATGATTTATGGTTTTATAATGAAATGATTGAGTCGTAAAGTAAGCCAAATGATATAAATTACGAAGGGTTGTAAGAGCATCAAGGCATTGCTGGTCCTTGAGTGCCACCCATGATTATTAGGTACAAAATTGAGGTTAGATAACACACCTTCAATGGTGAGATTTATTGGAAAAACAAAGGAAACTCTGACGAAATTTCTAGAAATTGGCAGAATTTGGGTGAACTTTGGAAGAACATATCTCCCTCCACAAATGTCCAATAGGGACGTGCCATACGCCATTTTAAAGCTTGAGATGTCGACTACCTTTTGTAAAGATTTGAGAACTATAGGAGGTGTGCGCTTCCCTGTATAAGCCAGAGAGCTGGGACTGTTCAGAACGCCCCTGTGCGGGGTTTGTTTCTGGCAGTTTTTGGGAAATTTATTCCCGCTTCCTTTCTTGTTCAAATTAGGTTCGTGATATGTCAAATTGAAGCTTGAGGTGTCTAGTTTACTGTATAAAAATTTGAGAGCAATTGGTTGAGTGTATTTTCCTGAATAATTGATAGAGTGAAGGCTGTTTGGAGCCAATTTGAGGTTGGCTGGCAGATTTGCTTTTCCAACTTCAAACGGTGATATCCGGAGCAAACGAGAACTTTATGATTCGTGTGATAGCTCATTAGAAAGATAATTAAGTGTAGAATAACTTACTAAAAGATGAGAAGTGTGCGTCATGCAGTTTATCCGCAGTAAACGACAACGGCGCCCACAGCTAGAGGTGGCAAAGCGGGCTGCCCGCCCCGCCCTGCCCTAGCCCGCCCTGCCCCGATTGGGCGGGCGGGGCGGGCTGCCCGCCAAGCCCGTCACATTTTACACTAAAAATTTAAAAAAAATAAAAATAAAATCAGCCCGGGCGGGCTGGCGGGGCGGACTTGGCGGGTAGCGGGTTTAGAAAACTCAGCCCGCCCCGCCCTGTTTGGCGGGCGGGGCGGGCCGGCTCGACGAGCTCGGCCCATTTTGCCAGCTCTACCCACAACGCTATATTGGCGCCAACAGCGCCAAGGTACAGGGGTTGTATGCCTAAAACATGAAATCTGACCTTCCTATGGTATTCTGCCCATAACTTGAGTTATACAACTCCAATTTACACAATCTTGGTCTCATTGGAAAGCTAAGAGAAATATCTCTAACTTCCAAGAAGGTCAAGGGGTTCATTTTGTTAGTATTTGGGTGTCCTAGAGACAATCTTATGTTTAAATAAGGACAGAGATGTAGACCTTTTTAATATTGTCGCAAATAAATAAAAGCACTCTTTATCTTGTTTCATAATTATGTCTCGATATTAATATTAATATATTATGAATAACTTGATCAACCCCGTGGAATAAAATAGGTATTCTTGAGTATCTGTGATGAGATCACAATCATGAGGATTCAAGAATACCGGATGTTCATTCCTAATTTTATGTTCCTAGTCTAGAGATACTGAGAATGGGGTCAGTAATCTCGGGTAAGACTAGCACGACTTATCTATTTGTATATGGATACAAGGTATAGACCTAATGTGCTACAAATATGGAGATGTCTTAGCTAAAGTCGTGGGTGGACCTATAAGGGTATAGCTCGCACTGAACAAACCCACAAAGAGACTCTATGAGGAACTCTCACAGAGAGTATCATTAGAGTAGTCTCTTTATATTTGGGTATGTCTTTCCTAAGACCAGAAGTTATTACCTAGACTGTGTTCTAGAAGGCATGCTTTGATTGTGCACCTCGTCTGCCTGAAACATGGAGACTCATAGGTATACTGTTGGGCTTGTCCTGAAAGAACACAGGGCTAGGGTGATAAGCTGAAGGAATTCGTCAAATCTCTGTGAGAGATTAGGTTATCTGTAAACCGGAGAAATCGGGATGACATTTACACGGACTCGGGAATCTATGCATAGTAAAAGAGATCATGAGATGATCTGCCTTTATAGTCTGTAAATTGAAGATTCCCTAATTTCGAATAAAGCTTACCCTAAACCGCAGGGGTTGATACGCTTCCTTACCCTAGGTTTTATGGGAAGGTAACCGAGACAAAAGGAAATATGTACGGCAACCAAATATGTTTAATAGGATGATCAATTCATTAATCTAACAAGTTCTGGGGAACCAAAGCATTGCTAGTGCTCTGTGTTGTCATTAGATGGGTTGTGGGCTTATTGGGCCCAAGCCCATTTATGTCAGTGGCTAAGTTAGACCTAATGGGTCACACACAAACACCTAATTGTCTAGATGCTCTAGCATTAAAGGTATTGGGCCTAATAATAGTTATTAGCCCAAGAAGTTGTTTGGAACACCACGTCAAGATGCAAGAACGCTTTCTTGAAAGCCACCAATTGACCACCACAGAGAGGCTTGCTATGCGCTCAATAAGTGAAGAAAGGGGCTAGGTATATGGGTTTAGAAGAGTGAAGTCTCCAGCATGAAAATTTCGCAAGAGTGGGAATGGTGTATAGAAGAATTGGCTTGGTTCTTTTGAAAAAACCTTAAGGAGGAACTCACCAACTAGGCGCACAAGAGAGGGAGAGAATTAGTGTATCAAATCAGAATTTTTACTTTACTTATAATGAAAATGGCGCACAAGTGAGTGAGACAAAGGTGGAGTTGTTGCAATTCAAAAATCCCAACAATCTCCCCTTTGAATCCTCATAAGACTAGGTCTTTATCTAGTCAAAATTCTGAACCAATGGTCATCATATGACCACCAATTCATGCGCCCCTATTCAGCCCAAAAAGGGTCCAGATAAATTTGAGCTGTTGCATTCAAGTTTGAACCAACTAGCTCACTGATTCTCTCAACAACCAAATCTGATTGGAGCTTGTTGGTTTGACAAGATGACAATCATCTCCCACCAAAATGGCGCCCCAAATCAGCCCTTGGAGATCTCCATAGATCTTCTCTTGTTACAAGGGATTTGTTCCAACAAGATCTCATCTTATCCTTTTGTTATGAAACAAATTTTCATAGCCAATTCAAATTCGAATTCAAACATTTAAATTCTAACGTTCAAACATTTAAATTCTAAATTCAAATTCAAATTTCAAAATTCAAATTCAAAATTCAAATTTCAAATTTCAAATTTCAAATTCAAAATTCAAAATCAAAATTCAAAATTTCAAAATTCAAATTTCAAATTCAAAATTCAAAATTTAAATATTTGATAATTAATTTAACTAATTAAATTAATTAGTAATGTCTTGGACCATCCAAGCCCATTAACAATACCATGCGCCCTTTCCCTCTTAGTGGGCTTCCAAACTTCATCTTGGGCTAACAACCATTATTAGGCCCAATACCTTTAATGCTATATCATCATGATATTAAGGTGTTAGTGTGTGACCCATTAGGTCCAACATAGCCACTGACATAAATGGGCTCGGGCCCAACAAGCCCACAACCCATTTAATGACAACACAGAGCACTAGCAATGCTTTGTTGCCCCAGAGCTAGTTAGATTAATGACTTGATCATCCCATTACACATATTTGGTTGCCGTATGTATTTCTTTTCGTCTCGGTTACCTTCCCATAAAACCTAGGGTAAGGAAGCGTATCAACCCTTGCGGTTTAGGATAAGCTTTATTCAAAATAGGGAATCTTCAATTTACTGACTCTAAAGGAAGATCATCTCATGATCTCTTTTACTATGCAAAGATTCCCGAGTCCCTGTAAATGTCATCCCGATTTCTCCGGTTTACAGATAACCTAATCTCTCACAGAGATTTGACGAATTCCTTCAGCTTATCACCCTAGCCCTGTGCTCTTTCACGACAAGCCCAACAGTATACCTATGAGTCTCCATGTTTCAGGCATACGAGGTATACGGTCAAAGCATGCCTTCTAGAACACAGTCTAGGTAATAACTTCTGGTCTAAGGAAAGACATACCCAAATATAAAGAGATTACTCTAATGATACTCTCTGTGAGATTTCCTCATAGAGTCTCTTTTGTGGGTCTGTTCGGTGCGAGCTATACCCTTATAGATCCACCCACGACTTTAGCTAAGACATCTCCATATCTGTAGCTCATGAGGTCTTTACCTTGCATCCGAATACAAGTAGATAAGTCATGCTAGTCTTACCCGAGATCACTGATCCCCATTCTCAGTGTCTCTAGACTAGGAACATAAAATTAGGAATAAATATCCAGTATCCTTGAATCCACATGATCGTGATCTCATCACAGATACTCAAGAGATACCTATTTTATTCCAAGGGGTTTATCCAGTTTCTCATATAAAATATTAACAGTAATATTGAGACAAAATATGAAACAAGATAAATAGTGTTTTTATTTATTTGCGACAATACAAAGGTCCACATATGTCATAATCTAATTAAAAGATTGTCTCTAGGACATCCATATACTAACACACACAATGCCAAAAACACATAATCCAACCACAACCTTCCACTAGGTGTGGTGGAGTACACAAGGGACTAAACCCAAGTTCCAAGGGTTTACCTCAACTCCGAAGCCAATGCTCCACACGTAAGCTCCAAGCTTAATCCGCTTCTATAGCGTCCGTGAGAGGCAACCTGCATGATCATCAATCATGATCATCTATCAATTCCAAGACAACAATTCACTTTCAAAATACTCATGCCCCAAACTCATTCAATTTGGCCAAAGGGTTATTTACACTTATTGTTCCTTATACATCATCATAGGTCAATTTACCACATACTCAATACATCCAACATTCTTCCAATTCCACAACATCATACCAACCTATCATCCACTTAAACACCACTTAAAATCATACAACACCAATTATACCATTTTTACATCATCAAACCAATTCAACACTTTCACTAGGGGTGTCAATATGGGTTTTGACACGCGGGTCGACCCGCGGCACGACACGAAAATTCGTGTTCGGGTTGACCCGTAAAAAAATTCGTGTCGTGTTCGTGTTTATGAATTCGTGTTCGTGTCGACCCGTATTATTTTTAATTTTTATTTTTTTTAGTTTTTTATTATTATTTTTTAATTTTTTATTTATTTTCGATCTATTTTTTTAATTTTTTTTGTCAATTACCGTTTTGTCCCCTATTTTCCGTGTTATTCGTGTCGTGTCGTGTCAACCCGCATAAAATTCGTGTCGTGTCAGTGTTGAAGATTTTGACACGAATGAAAATTCGTGTCGTGTTCGTGTTGATGTATTCGTGTCGTGTCGAATTCGTGTCGTGTCAAATTCGTGTCGTGTCAACCCATATTGACACCCCTAACTTTCACATATCATACAGTCCTATTATTAGTTCATACCAATGATCCACAATTCAATTGTTCCATTGTATCACATACCCATTTCACAAAGTCTTGAAAACTCACACACAATTTGCCTAAGTTAAAATTCCCACATCATGTTATCAAAAAAAAAAAAAAAAAAAAATTCCCACATCACCATAAATTTTATTGCACCAATCATCATCATTTGTCATTCTAAGCATTTAATTCCAAAAGAGCTATATCATTAAAAGTCCCTAAACATCACATTCATCAACACATCATCAACACAAAACCCCATTTTATGATTTCTACAAAAACTCCATGAAACTAGGAATACTTACAACCAATAGCTTCATAAGGCTCCCAAGGTTGATGATCAAGTGTCCATTCAAGCCAAAGCACCACCAATGGCCCCCAAACTCCTTGAATTCGCCACCCCATCTCCATGGAGCATCTCCTCACACACTCCAACCCACAAGATGCTCACAAGAGGAAAGTCACTCACAAGATGATGCTTAACAACTTTGTAGTTAAGGGTTCTTCCTAAAAGTGTCTAGAATTTGAGTTGCAAAAATAAAAAACTCAACCCATTTCCATGGAGAAGCACGCACGCACGGGGAGAAGAAAGGGAAGAGAGAGAAGGTGAGGGGAAAAGTGAGTCATGGGTCACTTAAGCCACCCAAATCCTTGGGTGGGTCCCACACGTGATTTAATTTTGATCACTCATCTAATTTAAACCACAAATTCATAACCTACGTAATTTTCTCGTTCATGTCATATTTTTGTTTCCTAAAAATACTGATAAAAATTTCACGTTTATCGGTACAATTATACCACAGTATTTTTACACCGGTAAAATCACTATTCATCAAAATTTTCGAAACTTGGCTATCCACTCGATTTTTCGTCCTGAATCCATTTCCGGCATTATTTTTATCATTTGAGATCTCCTACTCAATTTTTCATGCCTAGGGATACGTGTTTGAGAAATTACCATTTTGCCCTTGGTCATATTTTGACCCCAATTCAGGATTTTCGCTAATCCTACCCTTTTAACCCACATTATATTATATAAATTCACATTTAAATTTACGAGGTGTTATAGCAATCACAGTCCAAACTCGTTGGATGGATGGGTAATATGTGATCACAAAGAGTCCTCAAAAGATTTTCATGTTAACCATCGCAGATAATGAATGACCGTTTGGATTTGCCTGAAGGGTTGTTTTTGTCATTTCAACCTTTTTTCCCATCAATATTTTACATGTAACCAAACATAGACTTTGAAAATTTAAATAAATTTGCCTGGTAATATTTCGGTCAACCAAACAACTTTTTTTACATTTTCCTACCAAACTCACTTTCCAACCATTTCCCTAGTATTCAAATTTTTTTTCCTCAACCAAACGCCCTCTTAGTGACTTGAGAGTGGTATTCTATGATATTTAAGTAGTTTAAATAATTATTCCGCAAAGAGTTTTCAGTTACGGTCACAGCTTTTATTTATTATGCTTTATTATTGTTTTAAATGCTCGCGTAATAAAACGGAAAAAGTTTACTCGCAATTTTATAAATGAATTGTTGTGATTGCAACTCCGCTTAATATCATAATCAATGTTAACAATACCGGTACGTAACAGGCTGTTACATTTTATGGTATCAGAGCAGTTTACTAGGGAACTCTGATTGTTGTATGATTGTGTTAAGTGTTGTATAGTTGTATGTAGACTCTTATTGATGATTGCATATGTGATTCCTTAGTGTGGGTTGGTCATTATAAGAAGCCTGCATGGTAACCCTGGAGCACCTAATGTAAGTCCTTAGCCTGATGATGTGGCTGCAGTGTTGACTGCTCCATGGACAGAGACGGCAGTAAGTAAAATGTGAATATTAGAGGACTTAAGGAAAACAAATTTAGATGTTTTGTTTGACCCTTTTATGTACAATGTTATCATAGGTAAAATTTGTCGTATTATGAATAGTAAAGAAAATTGAGATGTGTTAATATCATGAAGATTGTATTGGTAAACCTCCTATATATATGTGTAGAGTTAGTTAAAACTATTGTGTACAAGTGGACTTGGTGAATTGACTTCATTACGGTGAGTGACTTGGAACCTGATGAATTACTGAAAAATGTGAACATGTATGCTTAGGTATGAGCTTGAATATTTTGATGTTTGATTATAAGTTATAAGTCCCTGATTTGAGGGCATAAACTTGAATAAATTGAGGTGATTAATATAGGGAAATAAATGGAATATTAAAATCTGAACCTGAGATATGTGCTTATTTGGAATGATTATGCTAGTGAGGTGTTAATTTGAGATATATTGAAATGGGGAGTTTAAATCCATAAAGATATAGATTTATTAAATATAGGTGAGATGAATTAATTATGTATTATGTGTATAAGGAAGAGGTTGAGAGAATCACCATGGATGGTGTTGGGTTGCAAAAGCTGTTGGGTGAAAAGTATATTATGATGAAAACGTTCCTCAGTTCACTAAGAAAGAACACAGTTGTTCTCTTAGTTCAACCCAAGTGCACAAGTGCACACATCAAGTAATAAATGGGGGTATTATGCCCAGAATATTGTTCCCACGAGGATAGAACTCTAATTAGTGTCTTATACTGTTTTATAAATAATGGAAAAGAAAAGAAAAGTTAGTAATTGACCTGTTTGGCCAAACGTTCCCTACTGTCTTGACAACGTTCCTCAAGGACAGTAGGTTCAATCAGACAGCAAACAGTTCATCGCTTCGTTATATATGTCAGCCTTCTTGTTTAGGGAAGGTACAACAATATTCATGAGAGGTTTATAGATACAAGATTAAATAAATAAGAAAAATACAAAAAAGTAATAACAATAGTCAAGAGACAACAAGGTGGATGGGTTAAAAACAATAATAATAGAAGGAACGGATCCACTGCTCCATTCATAAATAATTATTTTCTCTACTCAGGACTCAACACTTAAGTATTTGTACCAGTTTCCTTTCTGCCAACGTCTGATTCCTCAGCTTATGGTCTAGATGGCTCACAAGTTTCCGTATTCCTATGACTCCCTTGACTCCAACAGGTACTTAGTGCAGAACCTTAAAATGAACGAGGTGGCCCCTTATTCCTAAGGCAACCAGCAGTATTGTTTCCACAAGACTGCCTTCCCCCTCTGGTTAAGCTGTCTGAAATCCCTTCCTTATGGAAGATCCTTTCTCAGTATGTGTTCGATTTTCAAAGATACACAATGAATATAGCTCACTTAACCAGAGAAACACAAAAGCTGTAATACAAGAGTTTCGAAAATAACTTTTTAAGAACTTTGCAATTTTTCCATTACACAGATAATTTAGCCCATGGCTACTAGTTTAAACATAATTATTCCAAACTGAAGTCCCATAGACCCGAGATTCAGTTTAGAGATAACGAGTGGAAATGAGAGAAATAACACTTGTATTTAAATGAAAACAAATTGATTACAACAAAATGAAAAGTGGAGAAGATGGTTGTTGCTTGTGAGGAGTCTCAAGTGGGTGATACAGAAAGAAGAAGAAGTGTTGTCACTTAACTAAAGTTAAAACTATACAAATAAAAACTACAAAAATAAACTAAGTGGTCTCTTCTCAAGGAATTCAATTCCTCAGGAATTCGATGGTTGTCTTCGTGCTGGAACGTCCTATTTATAGGTAGAAGAGTGAATGGCAAGCTTGTAAATTTTTTGGAGTCGGTTTCTTGACTGCATGAAAGGGGCGGTGTGAACAGTGCTTTGTGGAGCGCACGTGGTTGGATGTGACAGTTTTTGCTGAGATTTCTCTTTCCTTCTGAACCTCCCATGCCTTGCTTTCCTTTTTGGCCAATAGGAACCGTTTATTCCCTGCTGTGCACCTTTTTCCTTGGTTGAGTGTTGCCCACTTGTGCTTCATTGGAAACTTCTTTTCACCGTTTCCTGAAAAGTGGTCAGAAAGATTGAGTGAGTGAAGCAGGTGTATTTAATGCCCCAAATCCGTTCCCCTTTTTATATATTTTCCAAAGATTACGTCACCTTCTGTTCCCACTTGTGTTTTTGTGATAAAGATATAAAACATGTGCTTTTAGTGCTAAAGTTGCTCATCAGGTGAGGGAACAGATGGTATTTTGCCATCAAAATGGGCTTAGATGGGCACGAATTTCTGTCCCATCAAACACCCCAAAACTAAACTGTTGGTTGTCCTCAAACAACTCATAAATAGTGGCTTAGGCTGCTCAATTTCAAAGAATAGCTCAACTTTAGAAACTTGAGCCAGCAAGTAATCATAAACTTTTCAAAGATTGAACTACTTTCCACAGGTGTTGAGTAGAAAGAATTTGTTCCCAGGTGAGTGATAATTGCTGATCTTCTGTCTCACTATCGCTCAGGGTTGGTGTTTCTCTGTCCATTCGTGGATGTGATTCTTCAAACTTGCTTATCTGCTGCTTTCCTAAGAAGTGCAGGTGTCTTCCAAGTTAAGGATCTTTGTGAAAAAGATTGATGGAAGGGTTTTAAAGGTGGAATGGTCACAAGTTTTGAGTCAAGGAACGTGTTTCATTTTTTTTTTCAGTGCAGGACTTTTCTGTTTGAGGGAACACCTTGTCTTTTGTACCTTCTTCTACTCTTTTGGAGGAAGTTTTTCTGGTATCTTCTTCTGAATTCTTTTGAATGGTTGTTCCCATTTTCTTTTTCTTTCTTTTTGTCCTTTGTGCTCCTTTCGAATTTGTTCCTTGCTCCTTTTTGTTGACCTGGGAATGAGTGTGAGTGTGTGGGGTAAAGCTATCGTGTGAGTGGGAATGGAAATGTTTGGATGATTGTGAGGGGGTTAGTGTTTGGTGATTGATCCTTGTTAGTGAAATTCACCTGTTCTTCAGCAGTACTTACAACATCAAGGAAAGTTCAGAAGTTTCATTGTGGTGACACCTTAGGAATGCTCTCATGAGTAAGTGTTTGGCATTTTTAGTTCCTCGCCAGTTTTAGTTCAAAAAGATCAGCATTCTTCAAAAATCTGAAGATTAAATTCATTTCACCTTTCCTATGTCAAGCATTCAGAGTAAGAACAAGAATGATTACTTAGTGACTTTGTGTTTCATGCCATTGGTTATTCAATGTTTCACAGCCATAATACTATAAATGAGATGTGTGCTCCAAACAGTTTGATCAAAAAGATTTTTCTATTTCAAAAAGAAAGGCATTAAAAATTACACTAGGGAATGAAAAGGAAACAAAGGTAAATAACAGAAAGCAATAAAAGAAAAATAAAAAAATAGGAGGGTCTTTCTCCTTTTCACTGGGGCCTTCTCTTGCCCAACTCAGAATTCTTCTCAGCATCCAGCTCCTCCTGTGTGGGTGGTCTCCTGTTGAGCTGTTCTCTTAATCTTCTTACTTCAGCTCCAGGGAGCCACTTCTCAGCATCCTTCAGTAGATCGCTGATCACAGCAGTGAGGTGCACAATGTTGGATCTTATCATTATCCTGCCATTGTGGATGTGCACCAGCTGCCCTTCCACATCCAGCACTCGGTGCTCCAACTGAGTGATTTTCCCCTCCAAATATGTACCAAAAGCTTTGAGAGCTTCTTTGGTTTCTGTTCGTTCTTGTGTTTTCTTGAGGATAAGTTTCTTCAGTTGTAGTTCAGCTCTGGTGTTGTGCAGGGAGTAAGTAAGTTGCAGGGATTCATATGTTTTCTTGATTTCGTCCCTGACAGCTTGCAAGGTTGGTGCAGATGGTGCAACCCTGATGCTGCTGATGCTGTCTCTGATGGTGTTAAGAAGCTGCTCTCTTTCTGTTCTCTGCTGTTCCTGGAATTTGTTGACAGCAGAAGAGAGTTGATCCATTCCGTTCCTAAGAGCCTTCAGCTCTTCAGTGGTATCAGTCATGGTGATCTAAGGAACGAATGGAGTCTCAGGCAGCAACTTCTCCATCTTCTTCCCCAACATTTCAAACAGTTCAGCAATCCCTATATGGGATTTTCTCCTTGAGCCAATGGGGATTGCTGGAATGAGGGAGGATGGCTTCTTCTTCTGGTTGTTGTTGCCAGAAGCTGGAGGTCCTTCAGGTGCTTGCCTGACAGTAACCTCCTGTATTTTTGAGGAAGATGGGGCAGTTGTTTGTTCCTCCATCAGTAGAGGGACTTCCATGCCCTCTTCTTCTGCCAGAGCCCTAGCAATAGCCTCGTCCCCTGAAGTGTCAAGACGGATGATGGGACAAGAGAGGGGCCCTCCCAGGCTGAATTGCCTAGGAACAATTGGCTTTTTCTTTTTAGGGGATTCAACCAGAATCCCCTTTCCTTTATCAAGGTTCTTTTGTGGCTGAGCCTCTTGCTCAGCCACCTATGCTTCTGCGGCAGGTGATGTGTAACACCCTGTATATATCCGGTAATGTTATCATATCATCGTATTAAGATGCGCTTAATTAAAATTGCGGAATATCTTTTTCTTTTCAATTATGACGTCATTATACTTAACCAAGTTGAATACTTAATTCATTTTCAAAACATTGCCTGTATGTAAATTGCAAAAGACAGCTAACTGAAATACCTCATAACATAAACAACATAAGTATGTCTCTAGTCACGGAACTACAACACGTAGACCGGACAACCCTGATAGTTTATACATCCCAGTTAAACTTAAACATAACAGAAATCAAAGTGGCATGGACAAACCCCATGCTCACCCAAATAAGGCATCAAACCCAACATAAGTCTCAACATCAAAAACATAATAATAAGACGGAAAACATAAACAGCATCCAATCCAGTCATGTCAGCATAAATATAACAATAATCATCAACTAAGCTCCGGCCTCCTGCCACCAGAGACATCAGCCCCCAAATTACCTGAACTTGAAATAAGCGCCCCCAAACGTGGGGTGAGATATCTAAACAAGAAATCTCAGTAAGACAAGGGGTCCTCAAGGACTCTTCTGCCCCAAGCTCACTTACAAGTATAATATAAGTTCAAAAGCACTAATTTCAATGCATGTTCATGTTAAGGCATATATATCATGACAGTATAATCTCTTGATCAACGAGCTAAATACTATAACTCATTAATCATATGATGTATGTAAATGTGGTTCGACTGGCCAGGGAACAGGATAGGGATTATGCACGTCTGCGACCCATCTAAACATAAGAGTCGCAGTCTTATGCCTTACACACCAGAGTCGCTGTCTGATCGTGTAAGTGACAACATCACTTTCATACACTACATGTCTTACACACCAGAGTCGCTATCTGATTGTGCAAGTAGTCAACAATTAATTTAATACATCTCAGGCATATATCAATGCATATTTCATCTTTCATAAAAGCATGTCATGCATATAAACCACCCTCCCATGGTGGTCGGTGGAACAAACAACAGACTAATCCGAGGACACGAAAGCTTACCTTGCAAGCTAACAATCCAAGCCAAGAGTCCAACCATTGCTCAAGGCCCAAACAAAGCAGAATCACAATCTGTTTCGGATCAACAATATATCAATAATCATGCTTAACAAGCATAAGACACAAAGACAACGCCTTTCCTTTGCATTTCAAGTCTTTAAGCTTCTCACAAAGCCTCAAGCCCTTAATCACATGATTCCGACTTAACTTAATCATTACAGAAGTTCAACTTCCACAATCTAGGGTCCACAAACCCCTAACTCAAATCTGTATGAATAGTACCGTTACTGTTCTCAGAAACCCAGAATATCCGGATATATGTCGGGGGCATATCCGGATATGCATATCCAGATATCACAAGACCCCATATCCGGATATCTATATCCGGATATCCATATCCGGATATTTCGCGACAGAATGCAGTTCTACATTTCGCGAGATATCCTTCTCAAAGGTGGTTCATTTCATGCATACAGAAGCTTAAACATGCGATTTAAGGTGTGTTTAACATTACCCAACCTTAGGTTATGATCAAAGGTTCATTACATGCATCAATGTTCCATTTTTTAAGCATTAAACTCAAGATTATGGTTGGTACAACTTACCTAAGCTTGGAACTCAGCAAAAGAAGGCTCTTGGAGCTCACAACTTAGTCCCTCTATTCTGACTTCTCAAGAAAACGAAAATGGCAAGCAAGACTTGGTTTTTCTTCACAAAGATAGCACTTGGAGCTTCAACAACCTAGAACAAGGCTCCAACACAACCACCCACTAACTCAGCCCCACACTTTCACACAAGGCAGCACTCTCAACTCAGAAGAAGGCCAACAACACAGCCCCAAAGCTAACTCTCACCCACACCAAGTGTTTAGGAGAATAATTAATGAAGGAAGTGGCCTCAAAGCTCAAGAAATGGAGGAGGAAAGCAATGAAACAGTGCAAAAGTGCACTTCAGCCGCCCAAGCACGTAGGAAAAATGTTATGGCCCAGGGTTTTGGGCCAACTAATGTATTTATAGTGTTTTAAGCCTTAAGCACACAGTATTAGCGCTAATTGCTACACTTAGCATTTCAATCCCAAACTTTGGAATCTGAACCTACTCATTTTTCTAGAATTTATCATATTTTTATTTTATTTTTTGCAGCACCTTTCCGGTACGCGCTTTCCATAGCCAGTATCAGATTCTGGCACCAGTTTTCAGTATTTTAACTTGAAACTCGTTTTACAAGTCCTATATATTATTCTAGTAAAATTCATGCACTTATTATGATTTTTCGGGATACTTTATCGGTACGCATTTATACCGACTAGCAGAACCGGTATCTGCACTTTTCGTCCGAAAAGCGACTTCCAGCATTCTTAATCAGTTTCTATATTTATTTAAGCCTTCTCATAATTATTAAGGTCAATTATGGAATTATTTTCTAATTTCACGCATTTAATTAATAATTTTCCTTAATTAACGGTGCGGGTTCTTACATTCACCCCACTTTTTTAGGATTTTGCCCTCAAAATCAGAAAACATACCTGTCTCGAAGCTCGGGATACTGCCGGAGGAGCTCGTCCTTTCGCTCCCAGAATTGCCCTTTGGGGATTTTTCTCGTTCATCGTACTTTGAGCATCGAAATGGTCTTGCTTCTTAGCTTCTTCTCGCCACGATCGAGAAATCTTGAGTGGTACGACGGGAGATCTATAGGTTCTCCCGAACCTCCACAACATCCGGTTGCACCACGTGCGGAGGATCCGCTACAAACTTGCGAAGTTGAGACACGTGAAATGCGTCGTGGGTGTTGGCCAAGTTCGGAGGCAAGGAAAACCGGTAGGCAACAGGTCCTACTCTACCGCGTAACTGGTATGGCCCAATGAATCGTGGGCTCAGCTTCCTCACTCCGAGTGCTCGAACAACACCGGTGATAGTGAAAGTCTCACAACACGTGCTCACCCTTACTGAACTCCAGTGGACGATGCTTATCATCAACATAGTTCTCCTGGCGATACTGCGCCTGCTCCAGCTTTCCTCTGAACATCTGAATCAGCTGGTGGCAAATTGGACAAGGTCCATGCCAAACAACTCTTTAACTCCAACCTCAGACCAACAGGTAGGATTTCTACACCTCCTTCCAAACAACGCCTCGTAGGGTTCCATGCCCAGGCTAGCAAGGAAAACACAATTGTACACAAACTCAACCGATGGCAGGTACCTATCCCATGCTGAGCCCTGCACCAAAGTGCAAGCTCTCAAGATGTCCTCCAAGACCTGGATGGTCCGCTCAGTCTGTCCAGCAGTCTGAGGGTGATAGCTGTACTCAGTAGCAACTGAGTCCCAAAAGCTCTCTGCAGCGCCTCTCCGAACCGAGATGTGAATTTCGGGTCCCTATCACTAATGATACTCTCGGGCATCCCGTGAAGCCTCACGATCTCGCGAACGACAGTTTGGCCAACTGCTTTGACGAGAAGCTCACCTTTACCGGAAGAAAATGGGCAGACTTGACAATCTTCCCACTTCCACTGCAGTACCTCGAGAGGTTGAAGCTTACCAAACGGCTTCTGGTGTTCATTCTTCACCTTCAGGCGTCACGACAAAAGACACGCAAAACAATGTCCTTCCTCATTCCAGGACACACCATCCTGGTTCTTCTCCAAAAGCTCATTCTCGACTCTCATAGTCTCAATTTTTGAGAAGTGCATCCTTAAACAAGGAAGTCACCTTCAAATTTCGAAACTCCTTATTGACATCCAAATGCCAAACGATTTTCTGGGATCACCAGTCACCTTCTCAATAAAAGTGACCTGACCCCACAACTCAAAACTACACAACACACGAGTGAGTTTGGTCATATTCCATATGGCCTGTATATATAATCAATATATACAGGACTTACATATAACACCCTGTATATATCCGGTAATGTTATCATACTATCGTATTAAGCAGCGCTTAATTAAAAATGCAGAATATCTTTTTCTTTCTAATTATGATGTCATTATCATTACCAACTTGTTTATTAATCAATTAATAAAACATCGCCTGTATGTAATTGCAATAAAACAGCTAACTGAAATACCTCATAACATAGATAATATAAGTGTGTCTCTAGAAATCACGGGACTACCACAAGTAGGCCGGACCAACTAGCAGGTTATACAACTCCAATCTAAAAGTACTAACACAAAGTGTCATGGACAATCCCCATGCTCACTCAAATAAGGCAACAAGCCTAACATCAGTCTCAACAACAACATAATTATAAATAGCGGGAAACATAAACAGCACATAAATCCAGTCATGGCAGCAATACAACATAAATATCATAATCAGCTAAGCTCTGGCCTCCTGCCGCCAGAGGCATCAGTCACCATACTACCTGAACCTGAAATAAGCATTCTCCAAACGTGGGGTGAGATCTCTAAACAAGAAATCTCAGTAAGACAAGGGGTCCTCAAGGATCTTCCACCCCAAGCTCACTTACATGTGCAATATAAGTTCAAAAGCAGTTTACCATCATTAGTTCTAAAATAGTGGAATGCAGCAGATAATCATGTCATGTGTGTCAATTCTATTCTACTGGCCAGAGAAATACAGGATTTATATACGCCAAATACCCACACATAGTGCAAGACGCCACTTGCATCCACCCCGGATCACCGTCTTGTATGACGCCACATACTCAGGCTTACCGTCAAGATGGAACAACACATGCTTATTAAAAGCCATTACACATAATGCTCAACAACATTTCAAATATCCAAAGCATGTAACACAGCATGTCTATAACCATACCCCCATGGGACATGGTGGAACCACAACATGGCTAAACTGAGGACACAAAAGCTTACCTTGCAAGCTAACACCCAAAGCCAAGAGTCCACAGCTCAAAGTCCAAACACAGCAGATTCACAATCTGTTAGGGACCAACAATATATCAATAACATGCATCGCAAGCATACAATATTAAGACAACGCCTTTCCATTACGTTTTACGTCTTAAGGCTTCTCACCAAGCCATAAGCCCTTAATCATACAATTCTGACTTACATTAAATAATTACAGAAGTTCAACTTCCTCAAACTAGGGTCCACAAACCCATAGATCAATTCTGGATGAACAATACGCCATTGTTCCTCGCAAACCCAGAATATCCAGATATTCCTCGGGGACATATCCGGATATGCAATATCCGGATATCTCACTAACCATATCCGGATATACAATATCTGGATATTCAGATTCCCATATCCGGATATCCAATATCCGGATATCCAAATCCCATATCCGGATATCACATATCCGGATATTTCTCGGGCAGATATTCGAATATTTCACGACAGAATGCAGAAACTGCATTTCGTGAAGATATCCTTCCAAGGTTGGGTTTTTACTGATTCTAGACACTTAAACATGCATTTCTAGGTGTGTTTGACCAACCCCAACATTAAGTTATCATCTTTTAGCCTTTACATACATCAAGCTTCCATTTTTAAGCATAAAAACTCAAGTTCAAAGGTGGTGATCATACCACAAGCCAAAACAGAGGATGGAGGTGCTCTATGGAGCTCACACAACAACTCCCAAGTCTGCCTCAACACTGTGCACGAAAATGCACACCAAGAAGGGTCCTTTCTTCATAAAGGTTGACACTTTGGAGCCCCAAGTCAAGAACAAGACCTACACCACCCAAACCACAAACTCAGAACCTCAACACCTCACTCACAAAGGCTGGAACTCAGGGAAAGCCCTCACACTCCCTCACCAAGCAAGCTCTCACAAGCCCAAAATATTTGGAGAAGAAACCAAGGAGAAAGAAGGCTCCTTGGCTCACAACAATGGAGAAAAGAGTGGCAAAAGGTGGCTGGAGCTGTTCAGCAAAAATAGAGGCACGTAGGAAATCTGATCTAGGGTTTTGTGCCCAATGATTAGAGTATATATAGCCACATAAGCATAAAACACGCAGTATTAGCTTTAATTGCTACCCTTGGCATTTTAATCCCAAACTCTGAATTCTTAACCTACTCAATTTTACAAGAGTTATCATATTTTTCTTATAACTTTCGGAGCACCTTTTCGGTACGCGCTTTTCAAAGCCAGTACCGGTTTCTAGCACCAGTTCTCATTATTTGGAGTTGAAACTCGTTTTACAAGTCCTACATATTATTCTAGTAATTATCATGCACATATTATAATTTTCTGGGATACTTTTTCGGTACGCATTTATACCGACTAGCAGAACCGGTATCTGCACTTTTCTTTCGAAAAGCGACTTTCAGCATTATTACTCACTCACTATAATTATTAAAGCCTCATAATAATTATTAGGGTCAATTATGAAATCATTTCCTATTTTCTCATAAATTATTAATTAAATTCCTTAATTAACGGTGCGGGTTCTTACAATAGTACTAAATCAACACATGTTCATTTCAACCAGTACATGTTAGTTAACATACTCATTTACATAGTAACGTACCTCAGTTTACGTACACCTGCAAAATCTTCAATTTCAATAACATAATAACCAAAAACTCTAAGTAACGGTATACCTCAATCTCCATGGTATCTGCAAAATCGAGAGTCAGTCAAAGGTGAAATAACATTGATATATTACGACAGTTCATCGTACTTATATCATGCTTAACACTATCCATGGTGTTATCATGCCAACTACTCAATACATCTATCAGTAATCACATAAAATCCTAGAGTCATGGAGACCACTCACTCACAACTACTTGTACATGCACTGCCTCACATACACAAGATTACGCGTGGCCTTGCCACAAATTCCAAGTGTTACACACTTAGTTTCCCTGAAGAGAATTTCACATCCTCAAACAGAGCACCATCACGCTTAAGTAATGGTGTAAGGCATCTTGACTCAAAAACAACATGACCGGTGCTTCCCATGGAGACACGCTCGATCGGATGAAGTCTTTCGCCGAAAGACCCTCAGAACGCTATTTCAACACAGCCAACTCTGGTGGCGACATCTGGTATGGAGCTAATAACAAGGCCCCACACCAGGCAATCAATTCAATGGAGAACGATATCTCCCACTGTGGCGGACACTCAAGAATCTCCTCAGGAAGCACCTCGAGGAATTCCTTCACCAAAGGAATGCCAGTGAGATCCTCTTGTGTCCCACTCACCAAGCCTCCCAACATGACATAACCAATGTCCCTACTCACAAGGCTCTCCTAGCCCGTAGCAATAAAAGGCGAGGAACTGGTTGTGGAATCACACAGAGACATCACCACCCGCTAGGCACAACAATCAATCAATCAATCATCACACAACTATTGGACAATCCATCCATGCCAAGGATGATTTCTAAATTTAGCCATGGGTAATCCCATTCGATCTACCGAGAACTCACGGCCATCCCACTAAAACACGACATCTCGATGTACATAGTATCACACTTTCCTCCGGTGGCGGTAGTCAACCGCAACGGTGGAGAAGCACAAACGTGGGCAACTCAAGCCCCAAAGCAATCGGGGTTGCCACAAACGAATGTATAGCCCCGGAATCAAACAAAACATCAACCACAATTCCACCAATGGAAATAGTACCTCTGACAAGGTTCGGAGCTCGGTCCGGCTGCTGCAGCTACTGTTCTTCGAAACCCAGAATATCCGGATATATGTCGGGGGCATATCCGAATATCAATATCTGGATATCTCTCTGCAAATATCCGGAGATCAATATCCGGATATCCAGATCCCCATATCCGGATATCAATATTCGGATATCATATCTGGATATCAATATCCGGATATCCATATCCAGATATTTCGCGACAGAATGCAGTTTCTGCATTTCGCAAAGATATCCATCAAAGGCCCAACTTTTACCAATTAAAAACGTTCAAGACTCCATTTTTAGGCACATACAGGTTCACATACGAGTTGGTTACTTCATAATAACAAATTACATGCCAAGACTCCAACTTTAACCCATTAAACTCATGATTAAAGGTTGTACCACTTACCCAAAGCTCAAAACAGAGAAGGGAGTGCTCTTGGAGCTCACCAAACAGCTCCAAATATTCTGTCTACCAAGGAATGGCACACAGAGATGAGTTCTTTGCACCCAAAGATGACTCTTTGAAGCTCAAAAAGTCATCACCAGAGGCTCTCACCACACCACTACCAAAACAACAACAAGAACCCACCAAGGCAGTAGTAAGGACTCAGAAATGGTGACTCCTCTCCCCACACAAGCAAGCTTACACAAGACCAAGGTATTTTGTGAAGAAAACAAGAGCAAAGGTGCTCAATTTGGCTCACCAAGTGGAGAAGAAGGGTGGCAAAGGTGGCTGGAGGTGTTTCAAAAAAATAGAGGCACGTAAGGTGGCAAATCAGACCTAGGATCATGTGCCTCTTAATTATATATAGACACTTAAGAATAAAACACACAATATTATCATTAATTGCTACGCTTATCATTTTAATCCCAAACTTAGGATTCATAATCTACTCAATTTTACAAGATTTATCATATTTTTCTTATATTTTTAGCAGCACCTTTCTGGTATGCGCTTTTCCATAGCCAGTATCAGTTCTGGCACCAGTTCTCATTATTTTAACTTGAAACTTGAAATCACAGTCCTACATATTATTCTAGGAATATTCATGCACTTATTATAATTTTTCGGGCTACTTCATCGGTACGCATTTATACCGACTAGCAGAACCGGTATCTGCACTTTTCGTCAGAAAAACGGCTTCCAACAATAATACTCACTTACTACAATCATTAAAGCCTCATAATAATTATTAGGGTCAATTATGGAATTATTTCCTAATTTCACATAATTAATTAATTAACTTCCTTAATTAACGGTGCGAGTTCTTACATTTAGAGGCAGGAGGCCGGAGCTTAGTTGATTGCATGCTATTATGATGATTTTGCTGGATGCTGACATTGCTTTATTTATGATGTTTATGCTTGGATGCTGGATATGCCTGTTGCTATTCGGTTATTAGCTTTATGATTATGTTGTTGCTATTGAGACTATGTTGGGCTTGTTGCCTTATTTGGTGAGCATGGGGATTGTCCATGCCACTTTGACTTGACTTTATGTTTTAGTTGTTTCAAGTTGTAATTAATAATGTATCACGATATTGTCCGAACTACGTGTTGTAGTTCCGTGACTTAGATACGCACATCTATATTATGAGGATTTCCAGTTAGTTGTTGGATTGTAGTCACATACAGGCGATATTTTGTAATTGGTTTTTAATAATCAACTTGGCTAATTATAATGACGTCATAATTGAGAGTAAAAAGTTATTCTGTATTTTTATATTAAGCGTGACTTAATACGATGGCATATTAACAAACCGGGTTAACACGGGGTGTTACAAGGAGCATTAAGAGTAGTTTATATTTTGAGAATTGAAGTGGCAATTGTTAGCCTCTAACGTGTCATTGTATTAGGCAAGAAAACATTTGGTAGTTTGGGGTCAATGTATTAAAGGCACAGCTGTAACCGATGGAAAATTCATTCAAGAAAATAAATCAGAAACGTCTTTTTGGTTCTCTTTTTGTTCTTCTTCGTTCATGCTTCCATGCTCCAAAGCACGGACACGTTCCTTTTAAAAAAATTTGCGTGTTCGACACGGACACGCTCCGACACGCTCGTACACCCAGTCAACATTTGGGGACACGTGGTCAACTCTCTGACACGTTTCGACACGTTTTTTCAACACGCAGTCAACTTTTTTCGACACGCCGTCAACGCTGGGACACGCTCGTGAAAGAAACTGACCTTGAAGGTCGAGGCATGTGAGAGGGAAAAACAAAAATTTTCGAGCAGAATAACACATACCATATCAAGAAACATGCTTTAGGGCATGGATGTTACCTTGTTTGCATTCCAAAACTGGAGGATGATCAAGATGAGGCTTGAAGATGCAAGCCCTCTAATGTTGATCCACACCACCCTTTGTCAAGACGGAAGAACTCTTCTTCAAGGCCACCAACAAAAACACCAATGGAGGCAAGCTATGCGCCCAATGTGAGAAGGAGGAGGCTAGGTCAAGGTGTTTAGAAGAATGAATATTCAGCAAGAATAGACACAAAAGTGACGCATGGTTTTCTTTGAAAAAGACTAGGTTATTTCGAAACTCTCTTAAGAAAAACCTCAAAAGGAACCCACAAGGAGATGAGAGAATGAGTTAATTAGAAATCTAATTTTTTTCACTCAAATAAGGCCCTATATATAGCGCACACTAGGGGGATGAGTGGAGTTGTTGCAAAATTCAAATCTTGTCAACAACCTCCTCTCACATCCTCATGATATCAAGTGAATATCTCAACAAGAATCTGACTCAACAACCATCATATGGCCAGCCATATGGTGCGCCCCACTTGGCCTCATAACAGTCCAGATACATCGAACAGTTGCATTCAAACTTGAACCAACTGTCTCACTTATTCTCTCAACAAACCAAATCTGACTGGAGCTCATTTGGTTGATCCTATGACCATCATCAGATACCTTAATCAGCGCCCCATATCCTCACTAGAAGATTCTCAAAGATCTCCTCTTGATATTTGGGATTTGTTCCAACAAGATCTTATCTTATCCTTTTGTTATGAAATAACTTTTCATAGCCAATTCAAATTCGAATTCAAACATTTGAATTCAAACGTTCAAATATTTAAATTTTAAATTCAAATTAAAATTCCAAATTCAAATTCAAATTTCAAATTCAAAATTCAAATTCAAAATTCAAATTTCAAAATTTCAAATTTCAAATTTCAAATTTCAAATTCAAAATTCAAAATTCGAATTTCAAAATTCAAATTCAAAATTCCAATTTCAAATTTCAAATTCGAAATTCAAATATTAACATTTGATAATTAATTTAACTAATTAAATTAATTAGTAATGTCTTGGACCATCCAAGCCCATTAACTAACCATGTGCCCTTTTTTCCTTTTGGTGGGCTTCCAAACTTCTTCTTGGGCTAACAACCATTATTAGGCCCAATACCTTTAATGCTATATTGTCATGACAATAAGGTGTTAGTGTGTGACCCATTAGGCCTAACATAACCACTGACATAAATGGGCTTGGGCCCAATAAGCCCACAACCCATCTAAGGACAACACAGAGCACTAGCAATGCTTTGTTGCCCCAGAGCTAGTTAGGTTAATGACATAATCATCCTATTACACATATTTGGTTGTCGTATGTATTTCCTTTCGTCTCGTTTACCTTCAAATAAAACCTAGGGTAAGGAAGCGTATCAACCCTTGCGGTTTAGGGTAAGCTTTATTCGAAATAGGGAATCTTGAATTTACTGACTCTAAAGGCAGATCATCTCATGATCTCTTTTACTATGCATAGATTCCCGAGTCCCTGTAAATGTCATCCCGATTTCTCCGGTTTACAGATAACCTAATCTCTCACAGAGATCTGGCGAATTCCTTCAGCTTATCACCCTAGCCCTGTGCTCTTTCAGGACAAGCCCAACAGTATACCTATGAGTCTCCATGTTTCAGGCAGACGAGGTATACAGTCAAAGCATGCCTTCTAGAAGACAGTCTAGGTAATAACTTATGGTCGAAGGAAAGACATACCCAAATATAAAGAGACTACTCTAATGATACTCTCTGTGAGATTTCCTCATAGAGTCTCTTTTGTGGGTCTGTTCAGTGCGAGCTATACCGTTATAGATCCACCCACGACTTTAGCTAATACATCTCCATATCTGTAGCTCATGAGGTCTTTTCCTTGCATCCGAATACAAGTAGATAAGTCGTGCTAGTCTTACCCGAGATCACTGATCCCCATTCTCAGTGTCTCTAGACTAGGAACATAAAATTAGGAATAAACATCCAATATCCTTGAATCCTCATGATCGTGATCTCATCACAGATACTCAAGAGATACCTATTTTATTCCAAGGGGTTTATCCAGTTAACAGTAATATCGAGACAAAATATGAAACAGGATAAAGAATGCTTTTATTTATTTGCGACAATACAAAGGTCTACATCTATGTCCTTATTTAATCATAAGATTGTCTCTAGGACACCCAAATACTAACAAGCTCCCACTTGGCCTAGAGCTAATCAGACCTAAGTCGTATACCCAAAGCCTCATAATGACTATCATGTTTTCTCTGAGAAACAGCCTTTGTCAGAGAATCGGCCAGGTTATCATTTGTGGGAACATAATCCATCTTTACATCCATTCTATCAATGATTTCTCTAATCAGGTGATATCTGCGGAGCACGTGCTTAGATCTTTGATGAGACCTAGGTTCCTTTGACTGCGCAATGGCTCCAGTGTTGTCGCACAGCAACTGTATGGGCTCATCCACGCTTGGAACCACCCTAAGTTCAGATATGAACTTCTTGATCCACACGACCTCCTTAGCCGCTTCTGAAGCAGCTAAATATTCAGCTTCTGTCGTTGAATCTGCTGTTGTCTCCTGCTTGGAACTCTTCCAAGATACTGCCCACCATTTAAGGTGAATACAAACCCTGACTGTGACTTGCAGTCATCTTTGTCACTCTGAAAGTTGGCATCAGTGAACCCTTTCACTGTTAGCTCATCAACCCCACCATAGACCAGAAACACATCCTTAGTTCTTCTTAAGTACTTAAGGATGGTCTTGACTGTCGTCCAGTGACCCTCTCCAGGGTCCGACTGGTATCTGCTCGTAATGCTTAAAGCATATGAGACATCTGGTCTCGTACATATCATGGCATACATGATGGATCCAATAGCCGAAGCGTATGGAATTCCACTCATGCGATCCTTCTCAGCCTGTGACTTAGGACACATGGCCTTTGAAAGATGTACCTCATGACTGACGGGAAGAAAACCCCTTTTCAACCCTTCCATGCTAAACCTCTTTAGCATCTTGTCAATATACGTGGATTGAGATAAAACCAGCAGCCTGTTTGATCTATCTCTATAGATTTTTATACCAAGTATAAAGGCCGCCTCTCCCAAATCCTTCATGGTGAAGCTTTTTGAAAGCCACTCTTTCGTCGTTTGTAATGTGGGGATGTCATTTCCTATTAACAATATGTCATCTACATAAAGTACTAGGAAGACGACATTACTCCCACTAACCTTCTTGTAAACACAAGGTTCATCCTCGTTCTTGATAAAACCGTTACTCTTAACGACTTCATCAAAACGAATATTCCAACTCCTTGATGCTTGCTTTAGCCCATATTTCGACCTTTGAAGTTTGCATACCATATGCTCCTGATCTTTGATTTCAAAGCCTTCAGGTTGTGTCATGTACACATTCTCCTTCAAGAACCCATTCAAGAAGGCGGTCTTGACATCCATTTGCCAAATTTCGTAGTCGTGATATGCCGCTATTGCAATCATGATCCTAATAGATTTGATCATGGCAACAGGTGAGAAAGTCTCATCATAGTCAACTCCTTGTCTTTGACGATACCCTTTCGCAACCAACCTAGCTTTGTAGGTCTGAACGTTGCCATCTGCATCAGTCTTTCTTTTAAAGACCCATTTGTTACCAATAGAAACTATTCCTTGCGGTTTAGGAACCAAGGTCCATACCTTGTTTTGATACATCGAATCCATTTCAGATTCCATGGCTTAAAGCCATCTAGAAGAGTCAACATCCTTGACTGCCTCTTCGTAGTTACTTGGTTCATCATCCTCGACGGTTTGCTGATTCTCAATCACAAACCCATACCTCTCAGGTGGATGGATGCCACTCGTTGACCTACGGAGTTGTGTGTTTACTTCTCCATTGGAGAACGTCGCTTGTGGAGTAGACTTGGGTTCCTCAATCTATTCATGTGGTTCTTGAACTTCTTCAAGATCAATCTTACTCCTACTAGCTCCTTGAGAGATCAAATCCTTCTCAAGGAACTCAGCATTCTTTGACACAAACACTTTGTGTTCATCCATGGAGTAAAAGTAGTATCCCTTAGTACCTTTGGGATACCCCATAAACAGACATTTAGTACTTTTAGCACTAAGCTTTTCTGATGCCAACGCTTTGACGTAAGCCGGCGAGCCCATACCCTGAGGTAACTCAGGTTGGGTCTCTTACCATTCCATATCTCATATGGTGTGGTCTGAACAGATTTAGACGGTACCCTATTTAGAAGGTATGCCGCTGTGTCTAGGGCATATCCCCAAAACGATTTTGGAAGTTGAGTCTCATTCATCATAGACCTGACCATGTCTAACAAGGTCTTGTTTCTCCTTTCGGAGACACCATTTTGGTGTGGTGTGTAAGGTGCAGTAAACTGCGAGAGAATTCCATTTTCTCTCAGATAATCCTGAAACTCATGGCTCATATATTCACCACCACGATCTGATCGTAATGTCTTAATCATCTTGCCACGCTGTTTCTCTACTTCATTCCTAAACTCCTTGAACTTTTCAAAGGCTTCAGATTTATATCTCATTAGGTACACGTACCCAAATCTTGATTTGTCATCTATAAAGGTAATGAAATAGGACTATCCTCCTCTAGCCTCTATAGACATTGGCCCACAAACATCAGTGTAAATGAGTTCTAATAACTCACTAGCCCTATGACTCTCAAGCCCCTTTGGCTTGTGACAAGTCATTTTCCCAGCTAGACAAGATTCCCATAGCATTCCAAATCCATGGAATCTAGGTATCCATCTGCATGCATCCTAGACAATCTTGTTTCATTTATGTGCCCTAGTCTACAATGCCAAAGATAAGATTGATTATCTATCCTAGGTCGTTTCACAGCTACATTGAGCACTTCAGTTCCCATTTCTAGAACATACAATCCATTTATTAATGAAGCAGTACCATAAACAATATCATTCAAAATGATAGAAAATGTACCATTCTTAATACTAAAAGTAAAATCAACTTGTTCTAAACAAGAAATAGAAATAATGTTTCTAGAAATGTTCGGAACATAAAGACAATTATTCAAATGCAGTAAAAGGCCCGTAGGCAAAATAAGGTTGGCATCTCCAACAGAATGAGCAGCAACCCTTGCTCCATTGCCAACGCGAAGATCCACCTCGTTTCTCTCCAATCTCCTTGGGCTCCTAAGCACCTGCAACATATTGTAGATATGAGAACCACAACCGGTATCCAATACCCATGAAGTCGGATTAGCACAAGAATAATTTATCTCAATCATGAAAGTACCTGAGGCAGAAGCATCACCATGCTTCTTGTCCTTCACACTCTTCAGGTAGTCTGGACAATTCCTCTTCCAATGGCCTTTCTTGCCAAAATGGAAGCACTCAGCATCGCCTTTGTCCTTGGATGCTTTCTTACCCTTCTTGTTGCCCTTCTTCTTCTTGGATTTTCCTTTGGGCTTAAGGGAATCAATCACCTTTAGCAGGCTCCTTACCCTTACCCTTACCCTTGGCCTTGTTAGGCCCACCAATCAGAAGAGCTTGTGTCCTATCCTTCTTGATAGACACTTCAGCAGTTGTTAACATGCTTAACAATTCAGGCAAGCTCACAAGCATCCCATGCATGTTATAATTCATTATGAATTAACTGAAGGAAGGTGGAAGTGAGGCCAGCACTAAGTCATTACTCAGTTCGGCATCCATCAAGAAGCCTAGATTTCCTAGCTTCTCAATCAGCCCGATTATCTTAAGAACATGACTGCTAACAGACATGTTCTCAGACATCCTGCAAGAGAACAGTTATCTAGAGGCCTCATACCTCTCATGCCTGCCTTTAACGTCACACAACTCCTTGAGATGTAAGACAATAGAGGGAGCATCCATATGCTCATGTTGCTTTTGCAGTTCAGGTGACATGGATGCCAACATGATGCATACTGCCATCGTATCGTCATCCATGTGTTGTTTGTGGGCCTCGAAATCATATTCCGCGAACCCATCTTCCCCTTCCCTAGGAGCTACGGGTAATGGACCATCAAGGACGTAGGCAATCTTTTCGGCCCTAAGAACAATTCGCAGGTTCCGATACCAGTCCATAAAGTTTGAACCGGTCAGTTTATTAGTATCAAGTATTGAGCGCAGTGACAGTGGATTAGTCATACTAAAAATTGAAAAATGTAAAGAAAGATTAATTAACATATTGTCGTGTTACAATTTATTAAAGACTTTAAATAAATTGCCCCTCCCACTATTTTATCTAAGTCAATGACCCTTACCATTTGACTTAGGGTTAATCTACTTTTAGATTTTACCTCAGTGAGATTAAGAGTGCGATTATTTATTTTAACCCTCGTCTGAGACCGCAAGATTAATTTAAATAATGGGTTGATCAACAGTATCTCATACCCTCTCTTAACATTAGGTTGACAACTCCTTGTCTCTTAGTGGTGCATCTCATGACACCAACCTAGCATTATTACCCTAAGCCCACAAGCTCGGCTGGGCCTGTAACTTATGCCTTAGTTATGTTAGTATTTGGGTGTCCTAGAGACAATCTTATGATTAAATAAGGACATAGATGTAGACCTTTGTATTGTCGCAAATAAATAAAAGCATTCTTTATCCTATTTCATATTTTGTCTCGATATTACTGTTAACTGGATAAACCCCTTGGAATAAAATAGGTATCTCTTGAGTATCTGTGATGAGATCACGATCATGAGGATTCAAGGATATTGGATGTTTATTTCTAATTTTATGTTCCTAGTCTAGAGACACTGAGAATGGGGATCAGTGATCTCGGGTAAGACTAGCACGACTTATCTACTTGTATTCGGATGCAAGGTAAAGACCTCATGAGCTACAGATATGGAGATGTCTTATCTAAAGTCGTGGGTGGATCTATAACGGTATAGCTCGCACTGAACAGACCCATAAAAGAGACTCTATGAGGAAATCTCACAGAGAGTATCATTAGAGTAGTCTCTTTATATTTGGGTATGTCTTTCCTTAGACCAGAAGTTATTACCTATACTGTGTTCTAGAAGGATGGCTTTGACTGTATACCTCGTCTTCATGAAACATGGAGATTCGTAGGTATACTGTTGGGCTTGTCCTGAAAGAGCACAGGGCTAGGGTGATAAGCTGAAGGAATTCGTCAGATCTCTGTGAGAGATTAGGTTATCTGTAAACCGGAGAAATTGGGATGACATTTACAGGGACTCGGGAATCTATGCATAGTAAAAGAGATCATGAGATGATCTGCCTTTAGAGTCAGTAAATTGAAAATTCCCTATTTCGAATAAAGCTTACCCTAAACCGCAAGGGTTGATACGTTTCCTTACCCTAGGTTTTATAGGAAGGTAACCGAGACGAAAGGAAATACAAACGGCAACCAAATATGTGTAATAGGATGATTATGTCATTAACCTAACTAGCTCTGGGGCAACAAAGCATTGCTAGTGCTCTGTGTTGTCATTAGATGAGTTGTGGGCTTATTGGGCCCAAGCCCATTTATGTCAGTGGCTATGTTGGGCCTAATGGGTCACACACTAACACCTTATTGTCATGACAATATAGCATTAAAGGTATTGGGCCTAATAATGGTTGTTAGCCCAAGAAGAAGTTTGGAAGCCCACCAAAAGGAAAAAAGGGTGCATGGTTAGTTAATGGGCTTGGATGGTCCAAGACATTACTAATTAATTTAATTAGTTAAATTAATTATCAAATGTTTAAATTTTGAATTTTGAATTTGAAATTTGAAATTTGAAATTTGAAATTTGAAATTTGAATTTGAATTTTGAAATTCGAATTTTGAATTTTGAATTTGAAATTTGAAATTTGAAATTTTGAATTTTGAATTTTGAATTTGAATTTTGAATTTGAAATTTGAATTTGAATTTGGAATTTGAATTTGAATTTAAAATTTAAATATTTGAACGTTTGAATTCAAATGTTTGAATTCGAATTTGAATTGGCTATGAAAAGTTGTTTCATAACAAAAGGATAAGATAAGATCTTGTTGCAACAAATCCCAAATATCAAGAGGAGATCTTTGAGAATCTTCTAGTGAGGATATGGGGCGCTGATTAAGGTATCTGATGATGGTCATAGGATCAACCAAATGAGCTCCAGTCAGATTTGGTTTGTTGAGAGAATAAGTGAGACAGTTGGTTCAAGTTTGAATGCAATTGTTCAATGTATCTAGACTGTTATGAGGCCAAGTGGGGCGCACCATGTGGCTGGTCATATGATGGTTGTTGAGTCAGATTCTTGTTGAGATATTCACTTGATATCATGAGGATGTGAGAGGAGGTTGTTGACAAGATTTGAATTTTGCAACAACTCCACTCATCCCCCTAGTGTGCGCTATATATAGGGCCTTATTTGAGTGAAGAAAATAAGATTTTTAATTAACTCATTCTCTCATCTCCTTGTGGGTTCCTTTTGAGGTTTTTCTTAAGAGAGTTTCGAAATAACCTAGCTTTTTTTCAAAGAAAACCATGCGCCACTTTTGTGTCTATTCTTGCTGAATATTCACTCTTCTAAACACCTTGACCTAGCCTCCTCCTTCACACATTGGGCACATAGCTTGCCTCCATTGGTGTTTTCGTTGGTGGCCTTGAAGAAGAGTTCTTCCGTCTTGACAAAGGGTGGTGTGGATCAACATTAGAGGGCTTGCATCTTCAAGCCTCATCTTGATCATCCTCCAGTTATGGAAAGCAAACAAGGTAACATCCATGCCCTAAAGCATGTTTCTTGATATGGTATGTGTTATTCCGCTCGAAAAATTTTGTTTTTCCCTCTCACATGCCTCGACCTTCAAGGTCAGTTTCTTTCAAGTGGTATTAGAGCCCGGTTGCTTTACCATCGGCGGGTGATGGTACCTTGTTTGTAAAAACTTGTTCTTTACGGTCAAAATTCTTTAAAGAATTAAAACTTGAATCATAGCATATGGATTTCGAAATACTATGCTTTAAATCGTTAAAGTTTTTATTTTATGAACATGTTAATGTGATTGCTATGTTCGTGTGTCTGTATGTGATCATGGTTTTGTTTCTTTTCTTTGTGAAAGTTTTAAAAGAAACACCTTTTTGAAAGGGATAAAATCGGCCATGAGGGGTACTATGAGTACCTTGATTGTTTTCTTAATTTTCGCTGTGAATTGTTCCATGAGAAAGACATGAAATTTTGTTAAAAATTTAATCATATATGTGATATGTGATTCGGCCATACCATGTGTCGTGTCAGCATGTGTGGTTTAATTTTGTGTTCTTTGAGAAAGAGTCATCAAAATTTAAATTATATTAATTGTTATATAATTCGGCCATTAATAAAATTTGAATCATGATTCTTGTGTTGATATTTTAAATGTTAAAATGATCTGACGTATGGATGAACATGTTATATGTGATATTATGTGCTTGCAAGTTATTTGTATTTACAGGTACAAATTGGAAGGGGATGGTCATGGTGCCCGAGTTTAAATTTCAAATTTTATATTTTAAAGTAAAGGTGTAATTTTTATTCGATTTGTTTTGGAGTTTCTTCAATTATATGTAATTAGAGAAATAGGCTAGTGGCGTTTAGACGACAAGGAGCCATGGCTTG
>NW_026898549.1:0-11507 GCF_033153095.1 Gastrolobium bilobum
AATAAGTGCATGTTAATTACTAGGATAATATATAGGACTTGTAAAACGAGTTTCAAGTCCAGATAATTAGAACTGGTGCTAGAAATCGGTACTGGCTTAGAAAAGCGCGTACCGGAAAGGTGCTCAGAAAATTACGAAAAAAATATGATAATTCTTAGAAAAATGTCTAGTTTCAGAATCCAAAATTTGGGATTAAAATGCTAAGCGTAGCAATTAAAGTTAATACTGTGTGTTTAATTGTTAAACCACTATTTAAGCCTTAGTGGGCACTAAACCCTAGAAAACAGTTTCTCTACGTGAGTGTGTGAGGGTGGCTGATCAGCTTGGCTGCTCCTTGGGGTTTCTTCTCCATTTTGGGTCCAAGACACTTCCTTTCTTGATTTTCTTCACCTCCAAACACTTGAGCCTTGTGTGAGTGGCCTTGTGATTGTGTAGAGAGCTGGTGTTCTGAATTGGGAGGCTGTTGGGAGTCAGCTTTGAGGGCTGAGTGGGAGAGTTGAGTTGTGGGAACCTTGGAGTTGGCTTGTTAAGCTTCACGGTGTGTTCTTTGTGGAGAAAGGACCAACCTTCAACTTACATTTTCGTGTGCAGAGAGAGACAGAACCTTGGAGTGACCTTTTGAGCTCTAAGAGCACCTCTTGTTGGCTGATTGAGCTTTGGTAAGCCTTGTCACCTTTGGTCTAGAGTCTTTGAACTTAAAAATGAAAGCTTGATGCATGTTAAGGCTTAAAGATGATAACTTGTTGTTGGGTAATGTTGAACATACCTAGAAATGCATGTGTAGGTGCTTTAAATCGTTAAAAACCCAACCTTGGAAGGATATCTTCACGAAATGTATTTTCTGCATTCTGTCGTGAAATATCCGGATATGGGTTTTGAGTATCCGGATAATAGATATCCGAATATGGGATTCTGGATATCCGGATATTGTATATCCGGATATGTCCAGTGAGATATCCGGATATTTCATATCCGGATATGGTCCCGAGGAATATCCGGATATTCTGGGATTTCGAAGAACAGTAGCTGTGCTGTGAGGACAGTAGGCTATTGGGGGTTTGGGGACCCTAGATTGATGAAGTTGAACTTCTGTTTTAATTAAACTAAGTCAGAATCAAGTGATTAAGGACTTATGGTTTGGTATGGAGCCTTACGACGTAAAACGTAAGGAAAGGCGTTGTCTTTAAGTTATATGCTTGTGTTGCATTATTATTAATATAGTATTGGTCCATAATAGATTGTGAATCTGCTGTGTTTGGACTTTGAGCTGTGGACTCTTGGCTTTTGGAGTTAGCTTGCGAGGTAAGCTTTCATTTCCTCGGTTTAGCCATGTTGTGGTTCCACCATGTCCCATGGGGGTATGGTTTATGCATGTTGTGTACATGCTTTTGGATATTTGATATGTTGATTGAACTTTACATGTAATGGCTTTTAATATGCATGTGTTGTTTCATCTTGACGGGAAGCCTGAGTTTGTAGCGCCATACAAGACGGTGTACCGGGGTGAATGCAAGTGGTACTTGCACGGTGTATAGGTGATAGACGTATACCTGCACTGTCTCTGGCCAGTAGATTAGTATTGACACACATGGCATGATTATCTGCTGCATTGCATTGTTTTAGAAATGATAAATGATAAACAGTGTTTGAACTTATATTGCACATGTAAGTGAGCTTGGGGTGGAAGATCCTTGAGGACTCACTGACTTACTGAGATTTCTAGATTAGAGATCTTACCCCACGTTTGGGGAATGCTTATTTCAGGATCAGGTAGTATGGGTACTGATGCCTCAGGCGGCAGGAGGCCGGAGCTTAGCTGATTATGTTGCTTCTGCTTATTTGTTAGCATGACTGGATATTGATGCTAATTATGTTTTATGCCTTTTATAATTATGTTGTTGTTGAGATTGATGTTGGGCATGTTGCCTTATTTGAGTGAGCATGGGGATTGTCCATGACACTTTCTGTTAGTACTTGTAGTTTGGAGTTGTATAAACTGTTAGATGGTCCGGTCTACGTTGTTGTAGTTCCGTGACTAGAGCCACACTTATATTATCTATGTTATGAGGTATTTCAGTTAGCTGTTTTATTGCAATTACATACAGGCGATGTTTTATTAATTGATTATTAAGCAAGTTGGTAATGTTAATAGCAACATAATTGAAAAGAAAAAGTAATTCCGCATTTTAATTAAGCGCAGCTTAATACGCTATTATGATAACATTACCGGATATATACGGGGTGTTACAGGGAGCTGGAAAATCTCCAATTGGGTCCATTACCCGAAAACATCACCAAAATTGAATGACATATCCCAGAAGCAGAGAAAAGTCCGTTGGTGGCAGTGCTGCTAAACAACAAAGACCTCTTCGCTTGGACAGCTGTTGACATGCTAGGAATAGACCCAGGCGTATTATGTCACCACTTAACCTTAGATTCCAAAGCTAAGCCCATCGCGCAGAAAAAGCGCAAAATCTCCCCAGAGAAGCAACAGGTGGTTGAGACCGAAGTAGCAAAACTCTTTGATGCAGGAGTGATTAGAGAAATCACATATTCTACTTGGCTTTCTAATGTGGTCTTAGTCAAAAAACCCAATGGAAAGTGGCGCATGTGTACAGATTACACAGACCTCAACAAGTATTGCCCAAAGGACTTTTATTATCCACTCCCACCATTGATAAACGGGTCGACAACTCCGCATGATACCAGATTTTATCCTTTATGGATGCATATTCAGGCTACAACCAGATTCCAATGTTCACACCAGACGAGGAGGCCACAACTTTTATCACGGAAAAAGCTACCTATTGTTATAACATGATGCCGTTTGGTCTCAAGAACGCCGGTGCCACCTATCAACGTATGATGAATAAAGTTTTCAGTCAGCAGATTGGGTAGATGCTTGAAGTGTACATCGATGACATGATAGTCAAAACAATGACTACTTCACAACATCCCCAAGATTTGGAACATGTATTTCAACAACTGCGCAAGTACAAGTTACGACTTAACCCAGCCAAATGCTCGTTTGGAGTACCTGCCGGAAATATTTTAGGATTCATGCTAACACATCGCGGGATAAAGGCTAATCCTGATAAATGCAAAGTCATACTCAACATCGGGAAGAATCACTGCCTTAACCCGATTCCTTCCCGCCTCAGCACAAAAGTCGCTACCAATGTTTAAACTATTGCGTAAAAAATCATACTTTAACTGGACTCCGGAGTGCGAGACAAGATTCATGGCCATCAAAGAACACTTGGCCAACCCACCAGTCCTGGTCAAGCCTCCACCAAATGAACCTCTGGTTCTCTATCTCTCAGTCAGCAACGAAGCCATAAGCGCTGTCTTATTGTGCGAAGAGGCCCAGGAATAACAACCAAACTACTTTGTCAGTAAAGCACTCGAAGGACCGGAGCTGCGCTATCAACAAATAGAAAAGGTTGCTTTTGCGCTCATCTTAACATCGCGACGCCTGCGCCATTATTTCCATGGACACACTATTAAAGTTCGAACAAACCAGCCCCTTCGACAAGTGCTAAGACAACCTGATCTGGAAGGTCGCATGATTTCGTGGTCGATAGAATTATCAGAATATGACATCATTTACGAACCACGACAAGCAATCAAAGCCCAGGTACTAGCCGACTTCCTTGTCGAAATGACACACCTACATCAGGCTGAGGTGAATGAGGTTTGGGTTATTTTTGTCGACGGGTCTTCCAATGTAAAAGGAAGCGGTGCAGGAGTCATCGTGGAAAGCCCCCAAGGTATAACAGCGGAGCACTCTATCCACTTTGGGTTTAAAGCTTCAAACAACCAAGCCGAGTATGAAGCAGTCCTCGCCGGACTCGCCATGGCAAAGACTTGGGGGCAACAAACATAATCCTCAAGAGCGATTCACAATTAGTAATTGCTCAAGTTCAAGGAAGCTACCAGGCGAAAGAAGCATTCATGATAAAATATCTTGAAAAAGTAAGACTACTACTGACAGAGTTTCAAAGCTTTAAAATGGAGCACATCCCCAGAGAGCAAAACTCGCGAGCTGACATTTTATCCAAGTTAGCCAGCACAAAAGGACCAGTGAACAATAGATCAGTGATCCAACAAAGCGTCCTCAATCCTAGCATCATAATGGCTGTAACTAAACGAAAAGCTCAACCATCCCAAAGTGCGCAATCCATGGTCGAAGATGACACTATGCCACTGTTAGTATATAGGTGTCCTAGAGACAATCTGTTTTATCATATGAACACTTTTTTCTATTTGGTATATCATGATTAAAAAATTTGAGCAAACTTTATCTTTATCATATTTATGTCTCGCCAATATTTTATTGTTAATATGCGTTTAAAGATAAAGACCCTAGGAATAGAGCAGGTGTTCACTCGGGGATCTATGATAGGGATTGCAGGAGTTTGAAAGGTTTGAGAATGAAAGTATGATTGTTGGTGGTAAGAGTGAATTAAATCTTTATTTGGATGAACCAAAAGCTAAATATGGTGATGGGGAGGATTTTGACGTGCTTAATTATTGGAAGCACAGTGAGAATAGATTTCACACACTCTCTATTATGGCCCGAGATGTGCTAAGTATTCCAATTACTTCAGTGGCATCAGAATCGGCTTTTAGTATCGGTGGGCGTGTTCTTACCAAATATAGAAGTTCCACTCTTCCTGAAAATGTCCAAATGTTGATTTGCACTAGGAATTGGTTGCATGGTTTTCTCGAGAATCTTAATGGTAATGCTTTGAGTTATTATGCTTAATATTTTAATATTGCTTGGTTATGTAGGGATTGATTGTCTAATTTAGCAGTTTTGTTTCAATTGGTTATGAGTTTTAGATGAAGATGGTTCTAATACTAGTGATCATGAAACAACAACATCACAAGCCAATGTGCATCAAGAAGTTCAAATTGAAGATTAGAGAGGTATTTCTGTTAGTAGCTAGTTGAAATTTATAGTTTAGATCCATTGATTATGTGTAGGTTGAGCTTAATTGATTTAATTGTGATGATATTTAGTATTTACATTGATTTTGTGCAGAATTGATCCCGCGAAGTTGAGGCCAATGCTGCTAGTGTCCTCTGCATTACTATAAAATCTGTTTTCATTAGTGTTCCAATAATCTATGAGAATATGCTGTCACTTTTTTTTTATATGAGAAAATGTTGCTCCTTAATCTATTTTTAATGCAGGTAAGGACTTTTGAGATACATTGCTATATCAAATATGAATTTTTTTTTAAACAAAAAAATACATATTAAATTTTTGGAAGGCCCATGGGCTAGCCCTAACCCTTAGGGCTTTTGGCCCATGTGGGCCTATACCATTGTGGGCTTTTTGGCCCTAACCCACGCGGGCTAGGGCTAAATGGAAAAATAGAACAGATGAACGGATTTTAAAATAAAATATTATTTTCTTCTATATAGATGACTAAATTGGGAGGTAAAAAATGATAACATCAAGAAAATTTTCACCACAATATTATTATGATCAATTTTAAAAGAACATGTATGGTAAATAAACTAGGTCATAAAAGTCTGTAATATGTTTTTTTAATGACTTGTATAATAAATGAATTAGGTTAAATTAGGCTAAAAATTGAGCTAGATAACTTCGGCAAAGGCTTCAGGACTGAATAAAAATATCTTAAAATATATGCGAAATCATGATTTTCTGAAAATATTAAAGGACACTAGGACCTTTTAAAATTCTAATTGGGCAGCCACCATTATTTGTAGTATTCTAATTAGATAACTTATTTGATCGATAAGACACTATCATAGTGGCCAAATATGTATTTTCGTAACATATATTGCGTAAATATATATTAACAATATAGATTTTAAAATAATTTAATATTATAATATTATTTGATTGAATAATAGATTGAAATTAAATTTACTTTATTATATTTAGTAACCAGCCATTTATTTACTAGTACTTTTCACTTTTGAGTCATATTTTGTATTTTATTTTATTTTTCAAAATTTATACTATCTACTTTTAAAGAGATATATGTGTTTACTTGTCTGTTTGTCAATTTGAAGGTAATATGTGACTAATGTTGTTATGGGGGTTAACTTGAATTAATTATAAACAAAATATAATTCTCAAATACTTTGAGATGCTCCCTGTTGCATTTTCTAATGCATGCCTCCTAAGTTGTAGGTTAATTCAGCATTAGTAAATACTGTTATTTACTTGCTAAGGTTTATAATGAAATTTAAACGCAAACTAACCTTTAATTAAATTAATAATATCCAAATAACAACTTTTAGTTTATGGAAATCTGTTGAGTAATAACAAGAAATATTAAAATATTCTTTTGATATATTGATATATTTTATCTTTTCAGGTCAGCATCTCAACAGTTAAGTTTGCCAATGAAGCTTACCTAAGAGATGAGCATATAAATGCAAAACAACATTCCAAGAAGGCAAAAGAAAAATTACAGATGGCTCATCAGCTTAGCTGTAAGGCAACGACAATAATTTTAAATATTATAACCTGTTAGCTACTGTGGCAAAGGAAGGTGTTACGATAGGGGTTTAGTGAGCTGTTGTGGGAAATAAGTGTGTAAGAGAAAGAAGAGTGATTCATGTGAAAATGAAAATAAATGTGTAATGATAATTTTAAATCTCAACACAAAAGTGGTTGAGATTCACTAAAAAGAAGAGAGAAAGAAGATAATGGATCGTATTCTCATATTGTAGGAGATAATATTATCTCGTACAGTGACATAAAAATATGTAAGGCCATGTGAAGAGAATAGGAAAAAAATAAAAATATTCATCCCACATATTTTTATGTATGTGTAAGAAATAAAATTATCTCATGATAAACATTAATTTCAACTTCATTTATAAAAACGACGTTGTAATGCTTGGAATAACTAATTTAATGATTCTTATTGGCAATCGGCATTATCACAAGATTTAAAATTACCGTTAGTGTAGTTAAATATAAGTAGGTATTTTTGTCATAAAACTAAACATTATAATAATGTGATTTAAAAAAAGAGGAAAAAATTTGTCTTTTAAAATGACACAACTTGTGTCATTTCACACTCACAAAGAGGTGGGATCCACATCTTTTTTTTTGTCCTCTCTCCTCTATGATCTATCTCTTTCTCTCACTTAAAATGACATAATCTTACATCTCTTAGAATGATACATACTTTTTCCCTTAAAATAAAACTAGGCTAAAGCATTTTATGACTCTGCTTCTCCCGCGCCTCATTGTCGAAAGACGATTTGAAGTAGTTTTTGAAGTAAGAGTCTGTGATTGGGCACAAAGCTAAAGCCAAAAGAGCGACCGCACCGGAAAGATAAAGGCATTTGTTGGAGGACTTCACTGAGGTAAAAGCATTTGATAATGACATTCATTCTCTAACGAATTGGCTTCCCTTCCTAAACTGAAAATACTGTTTTGCTATCTCCTTACTTACTCCGCTTCCCGCGAAATTCTCACCCTCACCGTTCTTCTCCGATCGAACCTTTTTTTCTTAATTCAAATTTCTCTCTCTTTAATCTACAATCTTTTCTTTATCTTTCTTTCTCCAAACCATCCCACCAACCAATGTCCAGTAACCCTTGTATAGTCCAAGAAAACAAAAGATTCGTTGTTGAAGGCTTCCCAACCTAAGTTTTGACTTTGCTTTGATCTTTGTTTTAGGTTGTTTTGCCATTTTACAATTCTCAAGTCCTATCAAAATATTACAGAACCCATATTGGATTATGGATATCTCTGAACTCAATTCTACAATGGTTACTCATTTCCAAAAGTTAACGGGCGTTTGGTACTGGAGAAATTTTTTTTGTCTGGGAATCTCGATTTTCAAAAATATGATTTTTACATTCAGTTTACAATAATATCCGAAAATTTAAAATTTAGAAAAATTCAGTTTCCCGGTAATCCTACAAAATGCCGCGTACCAAACGGCCCCCTTAAAGGTATTATAAATTTTATATACAAAAAAAAAGGTATTATAAATTTAATTGAACTTTTTGTTTGTTAAATATTTCTATTTCAGCATTCACAATGGCTATTGAATTTACATCTTAAGGAAAGAGCTAAACGGAGTTTTGGTGTTTTTAATTAAAAGGTTTGTGATGATCGTGTTCTCGAATGCATTAATGTACTGTTGAAATCACATTCGATTAAACAAGAGTCACCCAAAGAAAGATATTTACATGATCCAAGCCTTGGAGATGATGAGGTAAGATAATGTTGAATACTTTTATTTTGAAATGATGAGTAGATTTTTATAAATATAAATTAATTTTATATAAGTATAATTTTTGTCAAAAAATTATCTAAAGCTTACATTTTATTCTGACATTTTAAAACTTACATTTTACTGAATTTTCTTGAAATAAATAATATAATTATTATAATTATAATTATTCTGATAAATAAGTCAATAACCAAACCCTTTAAAATTTTGGCGGGAGACATGTAGTCCTCTATATAAATATGTGATCAGTAAATAATACTTTCTTTTTGTAAGAAAAATAATAAGGCTTTTAATTATACTTATTAGAATTAAAAATTGAGCTAGATAATTTGGATTTTATTTTTTAAAATGTATACTATCTACCTATTTTTTTGAGATAAATGTGTTTACTTGTCTGTTTGTCAATTTGAAGGTAATATTTGACTAATGTTGTGATAGGGATTAACTTGAATTAATTATAAAAAAAATGTAATTTTCAAATACTTTGAGATGCTCCCCCCAATTATGTTGCATTTTTTGATACGTGCCTCCTGTAAGAACTCGCACCGTTAATTAAGGAAATTAAGTAATTAATTATGTTAAATTAGGAAATAATTCCATAATTGACCCTAATAATTATTAAGAGGCTTTAATAAATATAGTAAGTGATTAAGAATGCTGAAAGTCATTTTTCGGAAGAAAAGTGCAGATACCGGTTCTGCTAGTCGATATAAATGCATACCGAAAAAGTATCCCGAAAAATTATAATAAGTGCATGATAATTACTAGAATAATATATAGGACTTGTAAAACGTGTTTCAAGTCCAAATAATGAGAACTGGTGCCAGAAACTGATACTGGCTATGAAAAGCGCGTACCGGAAAGGTGCTCAGAAAAATATAATAAAAATATGACAATTCTTGTAAAATTGAGTAGGTTAAGAATCCTGAGTTTGGGATTAAAATACTAAGCGTAGCAATTAAAGTTAATACTGTGTGTTTAAAACGTAAGTGGCTATAAATAGCCTTGGCACATGATCCTAGGTCATTTTGATGAGCCTCCAGCGTGAGTTTTTCTGAGTTGTGAGACCAGCCACCTTGTCACTGTATTTCTTCTCCATTTTCTCACCAAAGACACCACCTTTGATCATGGTTTCTTCTCTTGATCAACATATCTTGGTGTGAGCCACCTTGTGAGAGTGAGAGGACCTTGCTTCTGAGTTCTTGTTTCTGCATTTTGAGTTTTGAAGTGCCAAGTTCCTGGTTTGGTGTTGTGGTGTCACATTCTTGGTTGTTGAAGCTCCAAGTGCCAACCTTTGTGAAGAAAGATCAAGTCTTGAACACCATTTTCGTGTACCCTTTGTGTCAACACCTTGAGGCTGGCTTGTGAGCTCCAAGAGCACCATTGTTGGGCTGTTTCGAGGCTTTGGTAAGCCTTACAACCTTTGATAAAAATGAGTTTATGGGTTAAAGTTGATGCATTATATGCATGATGTTGTTTTCATGTATTATTTTGATAAATGCTATTGAGCTGTTATATGTGAGTGCCTTTATGATATGCATGTTGTGTTCCACCTATACGGTAAGCCTGAGTATGTGGCGCATACAAGATGGTGAGGCTGTGGATGAGGTGGCGTTGTTCCTTGTACTTATTGTGGGGTTGTAGACGTACGTCTTGCATTTCTCTGGCCAGTAGAATAGTATCAACACACATGGCATGAATATCTGTTGCACTGCATAGTTTTGAGAACTTATATTGAATTACTGCTTTTGAACTTATATTGCACATGTAAGTGAGCTTGGGGTGGAAGATCCTTGAGGACCTCTAGTCTTACTGAGATTTTTGGTTTAGAGATCTCACCCCACGTTTGGGGAATGCTTATTTCAGGGTCAGGTAATGTTGAGACCTCAGGCGGCAGGAGGCCGGAGCTGAGTTAGATATTGATGATATTATATGCTGACTTTTTGGATGCTGGATATGCTTGCTGCTTATATGCTTTTAGCTTCATTTATAATTTTGGATTATCTTGTTGAGACGCTGTTGATTTGGTGAGCACGGGGATTGTCCATGCCACGTAGACTTGTTATGTCTTGTTTTAATTAGAGTTGTATTAATGTATCAGGATATTGTCCGGATTACATGATGTAATGTCGTGACTTAGATACTCACTTTATTTATATATTGAGGTATTTCAGTAGATGCCTTATTGCAATTTACATTCAGGCGATATTTTATGAAATTGATTAAGTAATCCAGTTGGTATTTGATAATGACGTCATAATTGAAAAAGAAAAAGAATATTCTGCATTTTTAATTAAGCGTAGCTTAATACGATGTAATGATAACACTAGTGTGACACCTCCTAATTGGTAGTTGAGTTAAGCATTAGTTAATATTGTTATTCACTTGCTAAGGTTTATAATGAATTTTTAACCTGTAATTAAATTAATAATGTCAAAATAACAACTTTTAAAATTTTAAAATATACTTTTGATATCTTGATATAATTTATTTTTTCAGGTCAGCCTCTCAACAGTTTAAGTATGCAAATGAAGCTTACCTAAGAGGTGAGCATTTAAATGCAAAACAACATTCCATGAAGGGAAGAGAAAAATTAGAGATGACTCATGAGCAAAATTGTAAGGCAGCTACAACAATTTTAAATATTAAAAATCGTACAAATGGCATATGGAGATTGGATTTGCATGGTCTCCATGCAAAAGAAGCTATACAGGCATTGCGTGAGCGTTTGGAGAAAATTAAAAATTAGGGCTTCTCAAGAACACATTTTCCTTCGAATAAAAATAATAAGGAAAATGAGTTTGTTGATTCAATCCATACAAAACAAGTTGGGCATGGGCCAACCAAAGAAGTCATAACAGGTATATTATTATTATTATTATTTTAAAAAAAAGAAAAAAAACATAGGTTCTTTATGTAAACAAAATGTAGTTTGAATTGATACAATGATAAAAAATTTATTTCTAGATCTTCTAGATTGATCATGTGGCTGAATGTTATAAAAACCAAACTCTGCTCGTTAACTCTCATTTGCAACTGCTTGTTCATCTATTGGTTCTTTGCGAAGGAAAAGATAGGGAAGTTTAAAATATTGGAAAGATATAGAATAAAATGCAATAACACCCGCATTCCTAATTTGATAAACAATACAAAAACAAATATAAAGATTTCAAAACATCACACATTTCACACATACTTCCTCATAAATTTCTATGTAAGAATCTCATACAAAAAGAATTCTTTTTTTTTCAGAATGAAAAAGGT